>NC_056739.1:1246127529-1246265029 GCF_019279795.1 Protopterus annectens
AAAAGGAATACAAATAAATAAAAATGCTACCGAATGATTAAAATTTGATCCATTAGTTGTCAATGCTCTAAAGTGGAATCAATAATTTTAACAATGACAGTGAACAGTGACTGCTCAAACCACTGTTTCACTATTAAATCATTTTAAATGAAAGACCCTTTCTCTACCCAACACAGAGGCTCTGTTCTTCACAGCCCCACTACATAAATACATCTCCAAGGCTACTGCATCTCACAGAAAAGTGAATTCTTTCAGATTCACCCATCTTGATTTTTGAAATGAACTGCACTTGTCTGATAATTAATCAGAGTGTGGATTATAAATGTCTTGCTGTGTGTGTGTGTGTGTGTGTGTGTGTGTGTGTGTGTGTGTGTGTGTTTGTATTTGTAGTTTGACCTTAATAATCACACTGGGGGATTCCTAGCTGAAACAATATAACTCTTGAGGGAAAACTCAACATCTGTCTGTCCAGAGGCTCTTGCTGGCTGAATGGCAATAATGACTGTGCATTATGCTGAAGTCTTGGGCTCAACTCTCAAATGAGAGCGAATGTTATCTTTTCATGTCAATGATTCTAATAATACCTATGCAGACGGTTGTCTATGTATTTGTGTGTGTGTGTGTGTGTGTGTGTGTGTGTGTGTGTGTGTGTAACTTCACACTTAACCCTGGCACCCTAAAACAGTATAGAGCAGAAAAATAGGAATAAAATAATACAGAATGCACAAGATCAATGGAAAATAGAATATGAGTGAATTAAAAAAAAGCTGAAAATGAGAATGGACTCAGACAAATACACCTAAGAGTGGTAAAAGTACTGGTTAGTTAGTTAAGCTGGTCTTCTTCATTACCATTTTGAATCCTAAAGAAGCAAATCAAGTTTTAAACAGGAAAATAACAGCTTGGATATGGTATCTTTGGTGGATAGGATTATAGGTGATCACAGGTTTGCAAGCAAGATACAGAGGGAAGGTGAGAAAGCAAGACATTTTTTATTTGGATTTAATAAAGAGAGGTCTTGCATAGTATAGTAAATTAATTGACATTTATAAAAAGGTGGAATTTAGATGTTAGATAGTAAACAAGTTAATTAAAATTGTCAAAAATGTACAAAAACAATATACGAACCAAGGATAACTGCTCACAAAAACTTAATAGTAGAAAATGGATTAGTAATGGAGGAGAATAGATTAGTAATGTCACTTCAATTCATAAATGGCCTTAGTGTACCAGACACTCTGAGAAAAAAAGTTCATCTAACTGACCTTCCCTGTCTTCATCACTAAAGTTTGATAGGTTATTGATCACCAAGAAGAAGCTGACAGTGAAGTAGAGATTACCAAAACTCATTGTTTTATTGCTACCTTTGCCCTGCACTCACATGTTCCTTGGATTAAGAATGTCATGCGAATGTTTTTGCATGCTCAGGGTTTACAACAAGCTTCCTGCTCCTAAATGAATTATAGCGTGATATCAGCAGGTTCTGTAGTGTTACTGACTCAGTGATAATATCAGATTTAGCATGATATCAGCAGGTTCTGTAGTGTTACTGACTCAATGATAATATCAGATATAGCATGATATCAGCAGGTTCTAGAGTGTTACTGACTCAGTGATAATATCAGACGTAGCATGATATCAGCAGGTTCTGTAGTGTTACTGACTCAGTGATAATATCAGATTTAGCATGATAGCAGGTTCTAGAGTGTTACTGACTCAATGATAATATCAGATTTAGCATGATAGCAGGTTCTAGAGTGTTACTGACTCAATGATAATATCAGATTTAGCATGATAGCAGGTTCTAGAGTGTTACTGACTCAATGATAATATCAGATTTAGCATGATAGCAGGTTCTAGAGTGTTACTGACTCAATGATAATATCAGACATTCTCTTCTTTTAGGAGACATGACTTTTATTTTCTCTTCCTTTGTTCAGATATGATATGGACTGTAGTATTAAGGAGTGGGTACAGTGGCTGTTTTGTTACTTTGGTTTTTGGAGTTTTATAGCTATGAAATCACTACTTTAACTTCAATAATTACTGAAATGGTGTGACTTGCAGTCTAGGTTTTTCTTCCTGACTTTCCTTTTTTTCCTTCATCTGTTTTAGTCATGCTTGTAGTTTATTTCATAAGTTCGTTTACAGTGCTTAGGTCAAAAGGAGATCAAAAAGCACTGATTCCTCATAGTTTGGTAAGAATACTTTGTTGCCAGATCAGGAATCCAGGTTCCTTTTAAAACTCTCCAATCAGTCAGATTGTCTAACATCTGTAGGCACATTGTTCCAAAGATGTGTAATTTTAATTGTAACATATGTATGACACACCTTACCATTTCCCATTTTTAATCTTAAATTGCATAATATAAAGCCTATATGGTTTTTGAATTTCTATTAACTTCTATGTTGTTGTCTTTCGGCTTTTCCCGGTTAGGCGTTGCCACAGCGGAACTCCGGTCCGCTAATGATTGGCAGTAGATTTTGATGAATGCCGAGGTGCCAGCTCGACGTTCAACCTTCAACGAAGGCACGCCTATTTATGCATGTCTTTCGAACCCCACCCAACCGCGGGGAGGACATGCAGACTCCACACAGAAGGTACTCCCCGCACTCCAGCTGAGAATCAAACGGGAGAACCTCTTGCTGTGAGGCAACAACACTACCGCTGCACCACCGTGGCTTTGTAAAATTGGATCATGGAAGACTTTATGAGCAGTTATTCATTTATATCTATAGCTGACAGATAAAGGTTTCAAATGCTTGCACCTAGTATAATGATGCTGATCTTTTATAGAGATTACTTTCTTTGAAAATCTCCTATGGACCCTTTCAAGACATTTTAATTGATTCTGTGTATATAAACAAAAAGTATTATTGTACCCAATAACTGATCTTATATAAATTGTAAATGTTTCTACTAGACTCTGTTCATTTCTTGTAGCAAGATTCTTTGTAAAAAGATGGAATATCTTGTGGCTTTAGATTTAATAACATTAAAATATCCATCAAATGACATATTAGAATTTATTGTGCTTCCTAGATCTTTACATTCAGTTACCTCTTGTAATTTGGAGTTTGATAAATAAATATGATCTCTCATGGTTTTATTTGTACAGTACATTATACATTTGTCAGTACTAAATTTCAATCCTGCATCTAGTGCTCAGTCTGAAATACCATGTAAATATGTGTTATGTTTATCTGGATCAGTTTGACTTTGAATTACTAAGCCTATTTTGCAATCATCAGCATATCTATTTGTCCATTTTTTTTTATTCTTTGGAAGTGTAGAAAAAATCCACAGTGGCTATAAAAAGTTTACATAGCCCCATACATTTCAAAACATTCCACACTTTTAATGTGACCTATAACCTGTACAATTCAATTGAAAAACAAACAAATCTGTTAAGGGAAAAATATAAAAAATAAAAATTGTACAATAAGCTGGTTGCATAAATGTGAACACCCTTAAACTAATACTTTGTTGAAGCACCTTTTGATTTAATTACAACATTCAGTCTTCTTGGGTAGGAGTCTATCAGAATGGAACATCTTGACTTGGCAATATTTCCCCACTCTTCCTTGCAAAAGAGCTCCAAATCTGTCAGATTGCGAGGGCATTTCTTGTGCGCAACCCTCTTCAGTTCACCCCACAGATTTTCTATTGGATTTAGGTCTGGGCTCTGGATGGGCCATTCCAAAACTTTAATTTTCTTCTTGTGAAGCCATTCTTTTGTTGATTTGGATGTATGCTTGTAGTCATTGTCATGCTGAAAGGTGAAATTCCTCTTCATCTTCAGCTAGTAGACACCTGAAGGTTTTGGGCCAAAAGTGACTGGTATTTGGAACTGTTCATAATTCCCTCCACATGGACTAAAGCCCCAGTTCCAGTTGAAGAAAAGCAACCCCAAAGCATGATACTGCCAACCACCATGCTTCACCATGGGGATGGTGTTCTTTTAGTGATGCGAAGTGTTTTTTTTACGCCAAATGCACCTTTTGGAATTGTGGCCAAAAAGTTCAATCTTGGTCTCATCAGACCATAACACATTTCCCACATACTTTTGGGAAACTTGATGTATTGTTTTGCAAACTTTATCTGGGCCTGGATGTTTTCTGTGTAAGAAAAGGCTTCCGTCTTGCAACCCTTCCCCATAGTCCAAACATATGGAGAATACAGGAGATTGTTGTCACATGTAGCACACAACCAGTACTTGCCAGAAATTCCTGCAGCTCCTTCAGTGTTGCTGTAGGTCTCTTGGCAGCCTCCCTGACCAGTTTTTATCTTGTCTTTTCATCAATTTTGGAGGGATGTCCAGTTCTTTGCAACATCGCTGTTGTCCCATATTTTCTCCACTTTTTGATGACTGCCTTTAGTGTGTTCCATGGTATATCCAGCGCTGTGGAAATTATTTTTGTACCCTCCTCCTGACTGATACCTTTCAATAATGAGGTCCCTTTGATGCTTTATAAGCTCTCTGTGAACCATGGCTTTTGCTGTAGCAGGTAACTGAGTATGTGTCAGGAAAATCCTACTAGGACAGCTGACTTTATTTGGGGTTAATCAGAGTCTCTTTAATTGATGGCAGGTGTGTTCCCAAGAAGACTGAATGCTGTAATTAAATCAAAAGGTGCTTCAACAAAGTATTAGTTTAAGGGTGTGCACACTTATGCAACCAGTTTATTGTGGGTTTTTTATTTTTTATATTTTCCCCTAACAGACTTGTTTGTTTTTCAATTGAATTGTACAGGTTATAGGTCACATATTAAAGATGGGAAAAGTTTTGAAATTATTTATTGTGGTCTCATTTTTTATATCATAAAAAACTGGCATTTTAACAGGGGTGTGTACACTTTTTATATCCACTGTATGTTCAACAAAAATAGCCCCAAAATAGATCCCTGCAGAACTACAGACTTACTTGGCAAACAGAGTAAGTGTTATTTATCTTAACACACTGTTTTCAGTTATACAACCAATTCATTATTTGTTTAGTTATATAACTATTTATATTAGTTTTCAATAGGCTTTCACAAATAACCATATGTGAAAGGTTGTCCAAAGCTTTAACTATATCCAAAACCATGACACCTGGAGATAATCCCATGTTCAATTACAATCTGTTCATAAAAAAAATTTAAATTATTTAAGGCTGACCTTCCCTCACCAACACCATAGTGATCAAAATCAGTTACTGCTAAATTTGTGCTGGTATTGTTTATTAATGCAATCAACATCATTCATAACATTTACCTACTAAAGATGCTAAACAGTATAATTTTACATAGCATCTTTGTTTCTTTTCTTGTAAATGGCAACAAATGAGAAAGGATCCAGTAGCTAGGAATGGACCCTTTAGCCAAAAGAATGTTAAATATATATTACACAAAATAGCTGTAATGAAATCCTTTAATTTTATCAAAAGCTCTCCTCATGTCATATTGGGTTTCATTGATGATATCTTTTTTATTTTACTAAGTACCTTAGTTATATGTAACTCACTGAATTCTGGACAAATACCAGAAACATTAATAAACTTAATGTCTTCATTTGAATTATGTAGTGAAATTGATGAAGAAAAAATTAATTAAACTCTTTTGCAATAATATACGTGTCATGAATAATCAGATCATCTAATAGAATAGTAGTAATTGTTGATTTATCATTAATTATATTAATGTATTTATAAAAAGCTTTTTCATTGGAAGCATCTCCAATCTTTGTTTCTTTATACTGTAATTTAGATATCCCAATATCCAATTTAAGCTTCTTGAAAATTGCACTGAAATTCTTCTTATTAATATCGGTTGGAAATAACTTAAAAGTCTTATAAATTCTCCTTTTCTTTCTATACAATCTTTCAATGGTTCTGCACCACCAATCTGGAAAAGTATAATCATGTTTCTGTTTACTAACTAATTGTATGTCTTTTCAGACCAATAACTTTTCAAGTATCAAATATCGATACTCTGAATCAGTGGGAGATAAAAAGCTGTTGTAATATTATCATAACCGATATAGTCAGAAGTGTTCATAGCCTGTTTGATTTTTACAGTGTTGCTAAATCAAGTGTAAATGAGACAGCATTGTGATCTGACATTCCTAGAAGTAGTAAAATCTTCAGCCAATAAAATTTCATCATCTTCATCATCATTAGCATCTCATTCTGTGGGAGTACTGGGCTGCTTTATGTAATTTACTCATCTTAACTGACGTAATGAAGGTTTGTGTCTTACACATGTTTGAGGCCTCCATGACAGAAATGTAATACTTACTAATTAACACTAAAACCGTGTTGACAAAACAGCAAGATGCAATTCATATATTGAAATTCTAAATATTCAGTGTAACCCTTCTAAAGTGTTTTTGCAGGAAGGCTTCATCAATCTTCATGCTCCAAATTAAGGATATACTAACAATAAGAACACAGTATCTCAGAGTAAGGAAATTTCCCTAGATCCCACAGTCTAGATGGTTTAATACAAATTACATCCCACATTTTAGATTGTTTAATATAAATTATAGCAATTGCATTTTTTGGGATGTACTTTATAGGGTGTAGAGGACTAATACCTCACACTCCCACCTGATGCCCTTATTTAGGTTAACTTTCTGGCTGCAGAGACATTTTTTAACTTTAAGTTGCTGGAGAATTGCTGAAGGAGCTTAAAAGTTGGCTATTTTATTATATCCAACAATATCTGAAACAACCTGTTTTTATGTGGACAGTGCACTGGTTTATTTCATCTGATATGGCCATGATATAATTGGAGTGCTGTCTACCCTTTCTTTGATTCTAGCTATTTCTGGTAAAATGGTCATTCTTAAGATGTTTTCTTGGACCCACAGATAACAATATTAGTATGGTTAAACTGACAAACAGAGCAGTCATTGACATATGTCAAGGATTCAGGAGTTCAATAATTATATTCTAGAATATTTTATTTATTTGCGAACTATTTCACCAATACAGAATGAAACAATTTATTTTTCTAGGTAGTAAATGGAGCTACGATTTCCAGCTTTGCAAACTCAGTGTGGACCAGCAGACAATTTCATGTTGAATTAGATGCCTCACATAAGGTCTGTGACCACATCGCCACAATAGTCAGGAAATCCTTCTATGTGGCACACCTCATCACTAAGGGCTTTTCATCCAGAAAAAAGGAGGTCATTGTCCCAGTGTACTCATCCCTCATTAGACCCATTATAAAATACAATGCCCCATTTGGCATGTACCTCTCAAGACATCTGCAACAACTGGAAAGGCCACAGAAATACCTCACTAAAAGAATCACAGGCCTAAAACAGGTGCCCTATGCTGACCACCTTAAAAAACTCCAGCTATACTCTGTCACATATCATCTACTCCGAGGCGATCTCTGCTTAACATACAAGGCCATGTTAAACCCAGAGCTGTTGGACATGCTACACTTAAATAAATCCCAATCCCTCAGAGCCACATGCTCCAGGGATCTAAGCCTTGTCATCACAGTAAACAAAACATGCTGGAGGGATAGATTCCTGACCCAGAGACTCCCCAGACTCTGGAATAGATTGCCCATACATGTCAAGTAGAGCACCTCTTTGACCCTCTTCAAAAGGAACCTTGATGATTGAATGGGAGAAAGAAAATTCACCCTGGGGATCACGTCAGTTGCCCTGCTAGACAGGGGTCCAGAGAAGTAAATAGTGTGGGAAGAAATAGCCAGGGAATTGTTATGGCTAGGCTTGTATAGGCCCTAGGGCCGATAGCCTAGTACCAACCTATGAACCTATGAACCTATGAACCTATGACCTATTTTCTTTAATTTTAGTGTGATTCAGGAAAGACTAGAAATTCAAATTCTAAGCTTTCAAAGTAGAACCATACCATGAAGTAGCTGCAGTAAAATATTACTGAATCATATTACTGCCTTATTTAGTGACAGTCATTTCAGAGGAGTCTGATTTAACAAGTACAGGACATTAGTAAAACTTCACTTTTATGAATGACTAGAATGCCGAAAGATTTCACAGGGTAAGTAACCAGGCAGCCAACAAGAAGAAATTTGCCATTTTCCCCACTGTAGTGCAATCCCACAGTTGGTATATTTAGTTAAGGGGGTGTGCAGAGGTGCAGCCTCCCACAGTGGGGGTTGTGGGGGGCATAGCCCCCCACCTAGGTGGGTTTGAGGTAGTGCGGTGTGTTTTTTTGTTAGATGGTGGCCAACTGGATACTTACCCTGTGAAATCCTTCAGCATTGTGGTTGTTCATGAAAGTGAAGTTTCAGCGATGTCGTCTTGGTGATTTAGTTTTCGGTAATGTGGTCTTTTGTTTATTTGAAGTAGACCCATATATATATATATATATATATATATATATATATATATATATAAATATATACTTTATAATATCAAAATACTGAAATATCGAATTTCAGTATTTTGAGACTATAAAGCCGAAACACCAAAAACACAAAAACCAAAACCACGACCGTTAAAGCACACACAGAAACACAACTACACCTACCTCTGCACAACAACACAAACACATACACACACTTACTATAAGCAGGGGAGCAAGCACCCCTGTACTACCCACACCCCCCCTACTTATATATACTAACTCCGAGGTCGTACTAAACACTAACACACACAAAACCCACCAACATACATTCCACACCACCCTCGCACAAACACACATCACACAGATACAAACACCACCACTCTCAACACTGCCACACTCACACTCTCACCTACGTACCCTAACCCACACCTAATGCTCCCTGACACACTAACAAACACACAAACTCTCCCCAAAACCCTTAAAAACACCACACTTACCTAACATGACGTCAGTACCGTGGGTTCGATATTCTGCAGTTTCGCGCATCTGCAGATTCGACACTTTGGTCTCGAGATACTGAAATTTGACATTTCAGTATTTCAAGATTCCAAAGTGTTTATATATATATATATATATATATATATATATATATATATATATATATATATATATAGTATCTTACTGAACGACTGTGCATTTGCAACTAGGACATGGTTGAACAAGGTTTTTGTACCAGTCCACTTGCCTGGTCAACAAAGTACAAAAAATAAATAAATAAATAAGGCTCACAGTGTCCTGACTAAGGTAACCCACATAAACCATATTTAAAGAGAACCAGAGTTACTTGACACTAGGTAGAAAAAAATCTAATATTCCGGTCAACACGAACTATATTCAGCAAAGCTGGGAATTGTCTCTTTGAGCTCTAGCATTCAAGGCAGTATAAATTTGAAAATGAAAGTTGGAGTACAGGATCTATTCATGTACTCAAGTACATTGTGTGAATATTAGCCAGTAGTGATGGACAACTTCCAAATAGTCAAATAGGTTCACAGATAAATATCAGAATAGCTGCCCTTGTAGACCATTTTAAGCATAGCCAATTTACCTTGGTGAGAATCAAACCCTGTATCTTTTGTCTGGGAAGCAAATACCTTGGCCATTATGTTAACATGAGGTCCCAGTATTATAGTGTTTATTCTATATTTATACTTCTCTTTTAATATAAAAACAAAACAAGTGTGAATGAATTGATTAATGAGATTTATGTAGGAGGTAAATCAAAACAATAAAACAAAAATACTGTAACACAGACACCATATATCTCAAAGAAATTGAACATGGAGTATAATGGAGTCTGTTTCTGGACACAAAAATATAAACACAAAGAGAAAGGCACACTTATGAAAGGGGCTACAGTTAAAGTTAACCAGAACTTCTGTTCAAACTGACCAATAAATATGATGCAGGCCAAGTAACTACTTTTACAGAACGAGGGGAAGTAAACATTACACAGCAGACTGCAATAATTGCATGTACTTGCCTATATGCCCAAGGTGGAACTGAAGTGCAGTTACTATTCTAAACAATCCAGAAGATAAAAGGAACATTAAGGCACTCACCAGTAACAACAGATGACATAATCATAGCCACAATATCCAAGGATATAACTCAGCAGGAAGTGCACCACATTTAATCACATTATGCAAGCAAATAGGCAGCCCAGACATATACAACCAAGGAAAGAAAGACCTACAAAACCAGAAGCACCTATTCATTTACTTAAATATTGCTTACATGAAGTGAAAAGTTGAGGACTGCATTATTATAATTTCAATTAGACAGCAGGAAGAGCAGTCATAAAAACATAAAAGCAGAGACATATCTGTAACAGGTATAAGGAATGCAGTTAGGGAAAAAATGCAAACCCAGGCAGGTTAAACACCAAGAAGGAGGAGATAAATCGATACAGGCGCACCTCTACCACTTGTAGAAGGAGGAGTCAGTCTACTCAGGTACTATCTTCTAAGATGCAAAGACTAGTAAACTTTTATAGGTAAATAAAATGCAAGGAAAAAAGTAAATTTTTGTAAAATAGGATTAAAGCAAGATTAACTAAGTTGCCAATGAAACAAACTGCATTCGGGACCACAGACACTTACACACTAGCAGACTGCAAGCACATAGTACCTTGAAATTTGACAATTTCCACAGGAAAAAAATGTTGCAAAGCACAACAGCATATGAAGGGCAGATCAAGCAGACACTACCCATTTGCAGGCAAAAAATCAGGAAATTTCTGTCAAATCACTATGAACATTCACGCATCCTACTACCTAGGCCCATATTAAAATACAAGAGTTACATTAGAGGGAAATAGCTAGCAAAGACTGAAACAAATGAATAGAAAATAGCAAAGAGAAAATAGGAGAGCCAATACATAAACAGTAAAAGAAGTTCTAAGCTAAGGGGTGCAAGGTAATGTAAAAGATGAAGCAGAAGGAAAAAAAGTGCTAGTCAATTGTCCCAAAGTGATCCTAGTGCTGTCAGCAACTGAAGTGTTTAAGGCTGTCATTGTAAGTCAGCCTCTATAACGTAATCATGATGCAGTGCGCAATAAAGTACTTACTAATACTACTGGAGCAACACCCTGGCAATCAAGTACTGCTGCAGGACATTACGCCAGACTTAGCATACTGCAGGCAGCTAGGAACTGAAGAGCAGATTAAATATGTAGGAGTGTACTAGGACTGATATATCGCTAAGGTGACCTTTAGGACCAAGGAATTGGTGCAATCTGTAGAACACCCATGCAGAAGCATGCAAACAATTTCTGTAAGTATAACTGTGAGCATGCCTGTTAGCTTTTTTTGGTTTAATGCTTGGTAGTCTGTCTTCATCCTTAGATATTCATGCTGGTTTAAGATCAGAAAGACATAGGCTGAAAACTGCAGGTGTCATATCTCTAGTGGTAATACCTTTTGAATGAGGTGCTGGATTGTGTTGACTTGCATGCACTCTCAGTCAATGCACTGATGTCCTTCGTAGTTCACTGTTGCAGTCATCACTGTAGGGTTCTTCCTGCCAGCAGCAGCCCCCAATCAGCCAGAATCCCAAAGTCTGGATCGGGCGCCAGCTGAGGTCGCATTTATCCTGATGTCAAAGCGCCGGAAGGTATAAAGATCTCAGCTGATGCCATTTCCCCAGTCTTTCTTGCTGCACGGTGCCCTTTGCAGTTCTCTGATGCCGGTCGGCCTGTTCCTGTTTGTTTTTGGATCTAACCCCAGGATTTTCGTTTTTTACAGATAAGTACCCCATTGGGGAGGTCTTTTTCTTGCTCCAGTCAGATGTCAGAAAAAGTTAATAATTGTATTTCTTGTGGGAAGCAAATACCTCATAGGGATTTTCACTCTTACTGTATTCCCTGCCTGGGTCCTGACCACGACGTTGCTAATTGTGTGTTTTGTGCTAGATTTAATCAGTGTACTATTAGGCATAGATATAACTTTGCCTTTTACTATTTTGGAAAAAGGTTTAATTATAACATGTCTTCAGATTCTTTTCCAGCTTCTGGGGTGTGTAAGAGGTGCAGGGATGCAGACAGGCCTCCGAGGTCCACAGCAAAGGATGTTACTCAGTTATTGCCAGTTGCTGGTTCGTCGGTCGTCAGTGAGGCGCCTTTGCAGCCCCTGTCGTCCACCTCTTTTGAACCAATTGCCTGTACCAACTCCGGTGTGGAGCTGATGGGGTCTTCAGAATTGCCAGGGACTGGACCTTCGGATACTGCTCCCTCAGTTGGGTCTGGAGCCAGTAGGCAGGTACCGGCTTATGAGGGAGTTCTCAGGCCTTCACAGCTTCCTGTAAATGTGGATTTGGGTTTACATGCTAAATCAAAGTCTAAGGCTCCAGCTAAAGTGAAGTGGCAAGCACAGGCACCTTTTGATCAGGGTCCTAGGCCTCAGAGGCAGATGCTTAGGATGGTTGAAGATCTCAACTATGATCAGGAGTTCTCATCCCCCTCCTGACAAGAAGCCTAGATTACAGTCCGATTATGATTCTTCAGACCAAATTTCTGTTTCTTCTGCTTCTTCCCTTGAGCAGGATTATTCTTTTCCTCTTTATGAGGATTCTGATGCTGAAGATTCCTTTCCTTCCGCCTCTCCTCCTGAGGATTATTCTTTTGGTGAAACTTTGCATGATATGAGGGTGCATTTTCACTGGGAAGGGCAGGAATTCTCTGAATCCAAGAAAAGGCTTAGGGATCTTCTTCTCCCACAGCATAAGCCTCTGGCTATTCCCCCTGTATTGGACATTGTTGATGATGTTTTTTCGGAAGCTTCTCTCTCTCCTGATTCTTTTCCCCCTACTCTGGCCAAACCGGATAGGTATTATAGGGTTCCAGATTCTCATAAATTTCTTTTTAAAAATCTTTCGCCTGATCCGGAAACAATTTCTCAGGGTCCTAAGGGTGTTAAAGCGGCCTCTGCTAAAAATCCTATTCCCTTTGACCGAGAGTCCAGGGCTTTGGAGAGATGGGGTAAAAAGGTTTATACTTCTGCTACATTGTCTATTAGGGCTTTGAACTCTCAATTTCATATGCTGAAGTATCAGCAATACCTTTTGTCTGTATTTCAACAAAAGATGTCAGCTGTATCTATTGATGCGGATAATCAGGAGTTATAGGATTTATTGCATGCTATTGAACAAGTGGGTAAACATACCCTGCATTGTGGTTTTGATTCTTTGGAAGCTTCTTGTAGGGCTGCAACAACTGGCGCTGTTATTAGACGACATGCTTGGTTAAGGGATCAAAGCTTGCCAGATCAGATTAAAGCCAAACTTTTGGATCCCCCTTTGCAGCATGATGTTCTGTTTGGATCCAAAGCTGAAGAGGTATTGAAGAAAATGGAAGACAAAGCCAAATCTATGCAGACGGTTAAGGATTTTCTACAGGTGCAACCTCCTAGATTTAGCAGACACTGGCCAACTAAACCTTGGTCCTTTCCGGGCTCGGGCAGGTCTCAGAGAGGCAGATTCAGGCATTCCAGAGGTAGGGGACAGTCTCAGTCCCATTTTAGGAATAGGCAGTGGAGTGCCCCCTCTCCCAAGGGAGGTGATGAAAAGTCTCAACCCTACCGCAAACAGTCTTTATGACTCTCCCTTTCTGGTTCCAGGGGCTCCTCTCCTGGAAGCTCCTTTGGGGGGAAGGATTTCTCTTTTTTATCAAAATTGGAACCACATAACCCGGGACAAATGGGTTCTGGACATAGTCTCAAGAGGTTACAGATTTCATTTCCACACCTTGCCAAAACTGAACGGTTGGCCAGACCTGCCAAATCATCAGTGGGCAGAGGCACAACGGCAGGTTCAGTCCCTCCTGGCTATGAGGGCCATAGAATTGGTGCCAAATTTAGAAATAGGGCAAAGTTTTTATTCCAGATTTTCCTGGTTCCCAGGAAGGAAAATTCATGGAGACCAATCCTGTACCTCTCTGTACTAAACACCTTCCTAGATATACCAAAATTCAAGATGCTCACTCTGCAGCAGCTGCTGCCTATGTTAAGCAAGAACGCTTGGATGGTGACGTTGAACTTAAAAGAAGCTTACCTGCATATTTCTATAAGGCAAGAGTGCAGAAGGTATCTGAGTTTCAAAGCGGGCTCGAAACATTACCAGTTCTCTGTGCTGCCCTTTGGCTTATCTACTGCGCCCAGGGTCTTTCCGAAGTGCCTGGCACCAGTAATGGCATTTTGCAGACAGAAGGGGATTCAAATTTACCCTTATCTGGACGACTGTCTTCTTCAAGCGGACGACAAAGACACTCTACTTCGGCATCTAGCCTTTGTGCAGCGTCTTCTTCAGTGCCTCGGTTTCACAGTGAATCTAAACAAATCAAACCTGGTACCCACACAACAGCTTACTTTCCTGGGTGCTCTTCTGAGTACTTCGACCCAGATGGCTTCCTTGAAACCAGACAGAAAAGTGCAACTGGCTTCTTTTTTCCGACACCTGGCTTCAATGAAACAGCTGACTGCAAGAAAAATTCTGCAGGCTTTGGGTTACATGGCCTCCTGCATTCTGCTAATACCATATGCAAGGCTGCATATGAGGAAACTGCAGTGGTACCTCAAGAGTGTCTGGTCTCCGCATTACCACAGTTTGGAAACAGTGGTCACGATTTTGCCTTGTCTCCAGTGAGAGTTTCTTTGGTGGGTCGAAGCCTGTCTACAGAACAAGGGGAAGCCTTTTTGTCCTCCGCCGACCAAGCAAGTTCTGACAACGGATGCTTCAGATTATGCATGGGGAGCCCACATGCACGGGAGATGTCTTCAGGGTGTTTGGACGAAGGAGCAAATGCACCTGCAAATAAATTTGAAGGAGATGCTAGCTGTACAGAATGCCCTGATTGCCTTCAGGGACCTTCTTCTGCCAGGACAATTGTTGATACGGACAGACAACACTACAGTGATGTGGTACATCAACAAGCAGGGGGGCTCTCACTCTTACCCCCTGTGCAGATTAGCCATGAATCTCTGGTACACTGCTCTGACCTGCAGTGTCGACTTACAGGCGCAATTCCTGCCAGGGAAAGACAACACTCTGGCAGACGCATTGAGCAGACACATTTCAGATCCACACGAATGGATGTTGGATGCTCGGATATTCAGGATAATTATAAAGGCTTGGGGATGTCTGGACATAGATCTCTTTGCATCCTATCAGAATCATTAACTTCCAACATTCTGTACAAGGACCTACCACAAACTAGCATGGAAAGTGGATGCCCTCTCATTCAGTTGGAAACACCTCTCAGTATATGCTTTTCCTCCCTTTCCTCTTCTACCTCGGGTACTTCTGAAGATAAAACAGGACAGACCGCACATGATTCTACTGGCTCCCAATTGGCCTCTGCAATTCTGGTATTTCACTCTGATGAACTTGGTTCAGGAGCCTCCCTGGATTCTGCCTCAAATCCCTCATCTACTGTCTCAGCGGGATGGCCGGATACTGCACAGTCATGTCGAGATTCTGCATCTAGCTGCCTGGCGGATCCAGGGTCTGTAAACACCTCTGCCTTTTCCAAACAGGTATTGGATGTAATCCTTGAAGCTAGACGGCCCAGCACTAGAAAATCTTATGCGGGAAAATGGAAAAGATTTTGCTCCTGGAGTCAAGTCCCGGGTGGTGATTCTTCTGTTCCGAACATTCCTCTGATTTTACAGTATCTGACAGAGTTATTACATACGGGCCTATCTTTTTCATCTGTTAAGCTTCATGCTTCTGCTATTTCTGCACATTACGATACGGATCCTCTGATTTTTTCTCATCCATTACTTAAACAATTTCTTAGAGGGGCTAAGAATATTCGGCCCCCTATAAGGGCTCCTGTTCCCACTTGGGATCTTAACTATGTTTTGGAGAAATTAACTTTGTCTCCTTTTGAACCTGCAGCTTCCACGGATTTAAAATTTTTGTCTTGGAAAATTGCTTTTCTTTTAGCTATTATCTCTGCTAGAAGAATTTTGGAATTGCAAGCACTCATGGCTGTGGAACCCTTCCTTATTTTTCATCAGGACAGGGTATCTCTACGGACTAATCCCACATTTATGCCCAATGTGGTTTCGGCATTGGCCTTGAATCGGTCTATTCATTTGCCTACCTTTTATCCTAATCCTCAAAGTGAGGAAGAAAGTCTTTTGCACTCGCTAGACGTGCACAGACAGCTTCGTCTATACCTGGACAGGACCAAGATATTCCGGAAATCTGATCAGTTGTTTGTTGCTTATGCTCCTACTGTTCATGGGAAAGCAATCACTAAGCAAACCATTTCCAAGTGGATTGCCCATTGCATCAAGTTCTGTTACTCTTATCATGGCAATCCAGTTCCTGTTAATGTTAGGACTCATTCTACCCGGGCTACTGCTACTTCAGCAGCTTTTCTTTGTGGGGTTCCTACCAAGGATATTTTGGAAGCTGCTACTTGGAGTTCTGTACATACTTTTTCTAAGTATTACAACCTCCCTCTCTATTCTAAATCCAGGGCAGGTTTTGCTTCTGCGGTTTTCCAAGGTTTTGTGACCGCTCCCTCTGTTTCTCCTCCAGCCACCCTTTCTTAGCTTTGGGACTCAACCCTACAGTGATGACTGCAACAGTGAACCACGAAGGACATAGTACAGTTGTGTACTCTTACCATAAATGTAGATGTTCGAGTGTGTTCACTGTTGCAGTCCGGGTTACCCTCCCTCCTATCCCCTCTTTTGTTTTTTCCTTGAGTATTGTCTGTTATGAGGTATTTTGGCTGCTGAGGTTTTGGGCATGGTTTCTTTTTTAGCCTTTTCTTTCTGGGCACCTGACATCTGGGGCAAGAAAAACTGGGGAAATGGCATCAGCTGAGGTCTTTATACCTTCCGGCGCATTGATGTCAGGATAAATGCGACCTCAGCTGGAGCCCGATCCAGACTTTGGGATTCTGGCCGATCGGGGGCTGCTGCTGGCAGGAAGAACCCTACAGTGATGACTGCAACAGTGAACACACTCGAACATCTAGATTTATGGTAAGAGTACACAACTGTACTTTTTAGCATATGGAAGATCTCTGGAGCAGAAACCCAGCCTGATATATTTAGTCATCTCAAATTCTGGCTGCTTCTAATGTGCTGTATGTCATATGTTGATACATTGCAGATTTCTGACTGTGTTTTCATCACTTGTTTAACTTCACAAGACTGCAGTGTAGTATGGTTATTCTGGTGACTAATACTTTTAGAATCAGTTAATCAATTTTGAGACCACAAATTCTGCAAGTCTATATCAACAAGTTGCTCTGAGAGATAATAAAATACCTTGACTTTTCTGAAGGTTCTTATACTGAAGAGCAATGAAAATGCAAATAAGAGAGTTGTCACTCTACATTTTAATAAAGCTCACGACACCCAAAGACCTTTGACAACCTTTATTGCACAACTTAATACATAAACATGTAACTTCATTGAACACAATAACAAATCAATCCTTGTAATTGAAACATGTTATAAATGGAAACACAATGTATAACCAATAAGGGCAGTGTACCCACTCACCCTTGGATAAGCAGCGTCCCCCACTTGCTCACTTATCATTAAACTAACAAGGCAGTGTCCCATCTCACTTTCAGTAGTACATCACCAACCCAAAAAATCAGTTCAAGCATTTCCACCATCAAGCTTTTTCTTCATATCCATCCACCAACAACCAGAGGGGGAACAGAAGAGGGTAAAGCCTGTCCCTCTTCTCCGCCCACCAGCCCCACAGGGGTTGTTCCCCCTCACCCTATAAACCCACTAACTAACCCCTCTAAAAATAACCCCAAATTTAAATTAAACAAATCCAGTCCAAAATCACTGAGATGAACGCCCATCAGTCTGGTACTGTATACGATCCCTATCCTCAAACTCAACATGCCTGATCGTACTTACCCCCATCCCCTTCAATTGTTTTGCTACTGTAGAATTAAAATACCTCAGAGCCCTCTCAATCACTGAAAAAGTATTAGCCTCCATCCACACTAACTTGGGGATAATTTCAGACCAAACCAAAGAAACTGAAGGATAAAGCTTTCTTAATGTTAAACAATCCTCACAAATGTTATAAACTCCCTGCTTCTTCAGAACCTTACCCAAATCATTCCTACCTAAGTGAATCACCAAAATTTGCGGCAATAACCACTGATTTATCAATATGGTAAATACCTGAAGTAACAGGCTCCACCTCAAACCTCTAATACCATGCCAGGTAACCTTCAGTCTGAAGCGATGCAATCCCAAATTCATGCCATTACTTCTAACCGCAGCCCGCCTAACTGCCAAATACATGAATGAGTGACCTAAAATAAAGATCCTGTCCTCATGAGGGAAAAAAATTATTAACCATAATAAATGCATCACTTATCAAATATAAGTCAAAAATGCATTAGATGACCACCGTCCCACTCTCTTAATGGCATCAATCGAACTACCTACCTTAGCTAGGTCAGATGCCCTACCCATCCTAAATGAATGACAGGAAAACATATCCACTTTCAAACCCATGCTGGTAAGAGCTCTTCTCATAATCAGATTCAATTGCTCACCCGTCAATGGTCTACCACCTACTGATGTAAAAACTAGTTCTTCTGTTCTACCGGGACTATATTATATTCTCGAAAGCCGACAATATGAAAGCTGATATTGTCGACATGAGAATAGGGAAAGCGCACATTGAATGTGTAAAGGGAAATCTCTGTAAGGGGAGATTTCCATTTACTGCAATGTAGTGCGGTCTTGGAGTTGGTATATTTAAGCAGCGTGGGGTGTGGGGGTGCAGGGGGCCTGCCCCCCTGCTTAAACCCATTAGGGTACTTTTTTTTTGTTTTTATAAGTTCAATGTATGAAGATATCAACCATATGGTGTTGACAATATGGTGTTCAATATTTTCAGCCGTCAATCTTTTAATATAAACCCGTGTTCTGCCTCCCTTAGCAGCCCACAACTGCTTTCACCAAGTCACTGGACACATCCATGTTGACCTACATGCCCTAAGAAGTATGATGTTCCTGTCCCTTCTTGATCAGTTTTCGATAATCTAAGCCTAATATGCACCGCCAACGGCAATATAAGCACATCAACCCATAGCAATGAACCCAGCAACTCAGACACCCCAAAAGCTCTGCAATGCATCCATACACTAGCCGCACCCCATGACACAAATTATTTTGAACTACCACACACCCTGCTTAAACCCTTCAGCAACATTTTTAAAATCCCCATGGTTACCAGCCATCTCTTATCCCTAGAAGGACCTTCCACTCTACCCCAAACTTTCAAAACTCACCCTACTGTCCACAACTTGGTCCAATCCACCAATCTGGCCAAACGAGCAAATACTCCAATTGCTGCAAAAACCACCCTTACTGACTGTACTGCCTTACCTTGTTTCCTCAGAAAAGCTAAATAATGCAGCAATAAACATTCTGACCAGACACACTCCTCTTCCAGTAATTGCCTCACAAATTTATCAAAATCAAGCAAAGCCCTACCGTAAGCTTTTCTCGTAGATACCACCCATGACTGCTGCACCAAACCACTGATCACTCCTGCCCAATCTGCCAAATCTCGTCTGGTACCACCATGGGGTCCTTTGCTGCCAATGGAGCCAACTGCCAGAACCTATAAAACTGGAAACGAGACATGCTGTCAGTTATCTCATTCTTTACCCCTGGTACATGCACCCCTGTAAAAGAAAAATTAATAACCAAGCTCTGCAACACTAACTTACTAAGCACTAACAACAATCGCTCTGACTTTGCCATCTTAACCTGCAGCACCCTCACTACCACAATGTTGTCTGAATTAAACACCACTCTCCTTCCCCTCAATCAATCCTGCCATACCACTGAAGCAGCCCAGATAGGCATAAGCTCCAAGAAGCCAACATCCCTTTTCCACTCATCAGTCCAATGAGAAGGCCATGGTACCAAAAACTATTGCCCTGCAAAATAGGCTCCCATACCCAGACCCCCAGCTGTATCTGTAAACAATTGCAACTTCCCTTGACCTACCCAATCTGTCTGCCAAAATGTAACCCCATTAAACTGTTGCAAAAAATATGACTACAATATTAAACCCTCCCATGCTAATTTACTAACCCTTACCCTATGATGCTTACACTTCCTAACTTCAGTAGATATGCCACTGACCTACAAAATGTACATCCAGGATGAACTGCCCTGCAAGCAAAATTCATCAGCCCTAATAAGTCCATAACCTCACCCACCTGAGCCTTGCTTTTGCACCATACCAACCTGATTTTCTCCTGTAGCCGCACCACCTTTTCCCCCGGTAAATGAAACAAACCCCTGCCTGCATCCAAATTCAAACCCGAAAAGTCTAACATCTTTGCTGGACCCTCCAATTTATGTTTAGCCAAAGACACCCCCAATTTCTGACATATCTCCAAAAACTCAAGCATCGCCACCTGTGCACCCTCTCTCTCCCCTCACCCACTAGCAGGAAGTTATCTAAGTGATGTACTGCTCTCTGCCTTTCCACCCTATGTTGCCATATCCAATGTAAAGCTGTGCTAAACTTTTCAAAAGTAGCACAAGTTACTGCACATCCCATAGGCATTGCTGTATCAAAGTAAAAACTATCCCCTACAACCATGCCCAGTAAAGGCCAATCCTCTTCCTGCAGGAGGTGAAAAGCCAACTTAGTGTCTACCTTAGCCAACCAAGGATCCTCAAAACCTCTAATAATCCGGACCGCATCATCAGGGGAAGCATACACCACTCTAACTTCCTCCCCTGGGATGAAATCATTCACAGAATTGCCTTCAGGGTAAGATAAATGATGAATTAAACAAAACTCCCTAGGCCTCTTCTTGGGCACCAAACCCAAAGGTGACACCTTAAAATGATCAAATGGTGGACAATTGAATGGGCCCAGCAATCTACCCACCTAACATTGCTTGTCAATCAACACTCTCAGAACCTCCTCCCTTCCACATACTGACTTCAATTTTTTTCCCACCTTACCATACCCCACCAAAGTAGACTTTATTGAAAAGCCCCTAGAAAAACCCTCAACCAATACCCAGGCCACTGCCGGCCGAGGATAGCTCACCAGCCACTCCCTTAACACTTCTACCCTAAGAGGGGAATGAGTCACCAGAATGCCCCCGATTCCCCAGAAGGACCCACCCTTTTGGCCACTAAAATTGCCCCTACCACGTGCCCTTTGTAGCCCCATGGGAGGGCCACTCTAACCTCTCTGCTCTAAAAAATAGAGACGCCTGGCCCCCAAACTGACATTCGCCCCTACCACATTGTGTTGCTGCGTATGTACCCATGCACTTAGAACAAACATGAGGAAAACCTGCAACCCACCCACAAACATCTCCCAGCATTAAATGCCCAACAAACCCCCACTGCCCCTTCCACTGATCTACTCACCTTACTAACCCCTCCCAAAGCTGTCCATCAACATCCCAACGCATAGATTTGTCAACCACCTGCCTTTTACGAAACTTTTGCTCATACCAAAGCCACGCATTACCCGGGCTGTAACCTTTGTGCCTCCCGTATGGTCAAAAAATATGCTAGTAATGGAAGAGCCCAAGAATTTTCCTTCTCCAAGCACACTATCATATAATATATAAAGCCCAATACCCAATTTTCCCATGTCCTTTGTCAAAACTTGCCCATACGACTATGGCACAGTGCTGCCAATGCTGCCAACAGATCCATCCCATTTGCCATCTCGGCCTCTATTAAATGCTGTACCCCTTCTGCATTAATTATTGTCTACAAACAAACCCCCCCTTTCTAAATCTTCTCCTTCACCACAAGCGAGACATGATGAGTTAAAAAAATTGATGCACTCTCCTGCCCTAATGCCTGTGTTGACAACCAATCCACCACTGATGTCCCAAAGTCTGACCCTCCTTCATCTAAATAAGAATCCCCATCCTCCTCCAGCATTGAAGGTATACTCTCAGAACTGAAATCACAGCCTGCTAATGCCTGTAAACCTGCACTAACAACCGTACTTACTTCTGCACCCTGCGAGGCCCTAAACCCATTATTAGCCCTCCCTGGCATATCTCCACCCAGCCCCAAACACTCACTCCCTACTGCCGACCCTTCAGGTTCTATCCCCTCGGAATCTACCAAATCATTACATGAAGCGGCTGAAGTTGTTGACACCGGTGCCTCGGCCTCTGGTGCTCTCTCCTTCACAGTTCTCATCCCCCCAGCTCTCTTGGCTTTAGCTGATCTTGCACTGGTCACCGCCTGCCACCTCTTCCTCGTAGTCGGACCCTGTATGGAAGTTGTAGCTGCCTCATCCGGAATCTCCTGAAACAACTCCTCTGCCTGCACCACAATGCTAGCCCATTTCTGCCTCATTGAATGTGCCTCTTCTATGGTCTCGTAATCAGTCTCTGCAACCAAATAGAGACTTGTAAGTGCAAAGTGAGAGAGAGAAAAAAAAACAGTCCATATCATTAATCAACCCTCTGTCATTTATAAAACCTTTAAACCTCTGCAATTTAATAAAACCTTTAAACCTCTGCCACTTAACCAAAAGTTTTTTTTTTTTTTTATAAAGACCCCACTGTGCATGCACACTCTGCTGCTTGTAAACTCTGCATGATGGCACCTAAGCTGATCACCATGACACCACCAGGGAACAAGCCCAGATAGCACCACACAGCCACCACCGCTAAACGCCTGCCATGCTACCCTCTCTAACCTCCACTACCATGGAAAATAACTTACTAATTAAAATAGCATACCGATGTTTCTTCTTTATATACATATATATATATATATATATATATATATATATATATATATAGATATATACACCCGATGGTGCACTGCATATGCGCAACCAACAATGGCTCATGAAACCATGCCACCTCCCATGAATAGATCCTACACATAGAAACCAAATGAAAGAGACACCCCTACATAACAGCACCCACCCCAGAACTACCATACTCTGAAACCTAAACCCCCTAACCACCCCAACACGTCCAAATGCTCTTACCCCCCACATTTTGTTTTATCTCACTGGCACATCGCCCATGCGCTAAAACCAGTAAAAAGCCCACAAAACCACCACCACCAACGACAACGAGAAGACGGCCTTACATGCAGCAAGCCACCAGCAAGCCTACCACTGCACGCTTATTCCACAGACTCTTCCTCAAAACAACAGTCCAAAGCCACAAACACCACCAACGGAGACCATGAACATGAAACCCACACGTGGAAAAAACAATAAAACCTAACCCCCACCACAATAACCTCAGCCACAAGCACCACAAACACAAAAACCTACCCTACCAACAAAATAAACAGCACTAACCACCAACGAATTTGAGGGAGAACAGCAACAAGCTAACCACTAACCTTAACCACCAATGCATTTAAATCTTAACGCATTCAGTCTTAAAAACAAAATCCCAACTACTTACAACCAGCTACTCCATGCAGCATCCTCGCTGTCTCTCCCATACCTGACTGGGATCTCTGCCTCAGCCCTCCTTACATATTCACCAAGAGAGAGGGGAGAAAAATATATATATACTATAATATAATCCCTACCATCTGCCAACCTACTCCTTGCCCTTAACCAATAAAAGATCTTACCTTGCTGCCTGCAAAAACCAAGGGCTACCTCACTCCTCAGGTCATCTGGGTGTGATCCTGCTTCAACAACAAGATCACACCAAATGTGACTCCCAACAACTAATCCCACCTCAAAAGTCTACAAGATCCACCCACATACCTACCTCACTTCCTCCAACAACCATCAGCCTGTTTAACCCCTTCTGAACCACTCCCCTAAACACCCTGCCAACTTATTTACTATACTTAATCCCAGCTCCCTCCCCCTCTCCTAAAATGTTTCGTGACAACTTTCATCTGTTCCAAACTTCATTTACACAGACAAAGAGAGGTGCCAAAAATATTCTGTGAAGGAAAATTGTAAAACTAAATGACTCATGGAATCACAGGATGTTTGTGAGAATGTGTGATACACACACTGCATGCAGATATGGAGGGTAATTTTGTGGCTGTTCAGCTTACAGATCTGCACACTATCTTTACCTACACAAAACTCACAATACTTCTTAAGGGGTACTTTTATGGTGTTCTCTTACAGGACATCTGTACTGAAAACTGCTCATAATGCATAGTTTTTAAATACCTTAACACAGCAGAGTGGATCTGATACTGCATAAGAAGTCATATGACTTGTCATGGAGCTAAGTCAAATACACAGTTTTAACACAGTCCATCATAGCAAGCCAAATGGGTTCACAGAATGTACTGTCCAGAACATGATCTGCTTCTGGAAGATGGATCGTTGCATGAACACTGAATTATTTCTATAACTATTCCCAAACTTCATGCAGGTAAAACAGCCAAACCTTAAACTGGACATATTTGTGTCTGCATGAATCTGCGTGGTTCTGTGCACATAGGCATGATAACAGCTGCATGTTTTTGAAAGAAAACTGAGAAGCTTAATATGACAGATACAATAAGAACACTGTCAAGATGGATTATAATATACGTTTTTGCAGCCTTTTATGATTGACAGAGGAAGGACATACATGCTACATCATGAAATGATTTTAATTCAGTAAGAGATGGCACCTTTATATAGAATCCAAACTGGGACTAATCACATCTTGTTAGACAATAACATGAAGCAGCAGTAAACAATCATTGATAAGGAATATCTTGGACAGAACAGCTTCAATAAGTATTTTTATTCACATCAGAGTTCTATTTTTTTACAACTGACTATTAAAGATGCCGAATTTAACATTAACTTACCCTTTACTGATAATCCTTCCCTTAACTTAGACAAATAACATCTCATTCAAAAAGGCTAGGAGGCTACATTCATTTTTTAGTTATTCCACTGGAAATTAACTTGCTTTTCTCAGACAAATTAACATCAATAAGGAACTTTGAACACCTTTATCAGTTTTCTCCACCAACCCACACCCTAGGAAATTTATTCAAGACCATAAAATGCAATTTCTTCAGCTTTTCAGACATAATGAAGTCCTTTGGCAGGAATGCGTACCCCTTCCATGGGTCTCTAATTACTCCTAGCAGATGCTATTATTGTTGCTAATGATAAAACCTTGGATAAGGCCAGGAGAACAAGCTGAAGAAATTAAAAAAGCTGCTTTCTGATTTAGTACTCAAACATGTGATGTACTTTGCTGCTGACCCTCCTTCATTCTGTGATATTGCACTAATAATCGCTAAAAGCATGCAGTATGTGTCTACCTTTACAGGCGCCGTTAAGCTATACCAGTAAGCAGGATCTAGTATCATTACTAAAATGTGGATTATTAAGGACACAATATCTTATAAAATACCATATTTGATTGTAAACGCTGTATAATTCACAAAAAGATTAAGAAGATGATACAATCTTTTCATGCCATGTTTTCATTTATTACAGCTGTGGAGCTTATAAATCAGAAAAAAAGATCTTGTTGTTCCTTTTTTTAGCACTCAGCATTCATATAAAACACACACACACACACACACACACACACACACACACACACACACACACACACACACACACACACACACACACACAATGAGGAAGAATAGTCCAAGGCATCTCAGTTTACTGGATTTCCATCGTCTGTAATAAGGACAGCTATTATCTTGTAAGACCTCAGTTTTCATATTGGAATTATTTAAATAAATCTCAGTTAACCTTGAAATGAAGATTTCTGTGATCTAGTTGTAAATTTTTTGTAAAAGAACTTTGCTAATTCCAGGCAATGGCAATGAATGTGTTGAATGCTGTCATACGTAGATTTATTGGCTATATTTGCATTATATTTAAACACTCTTTGAGCATCATTCTTTAGTCATGTTTTTGAGCTAACTAAAGTTTCAACTTTTAAACTGTCAGAATATTAAACTGAAGGGACTCGTAAGAGTATTGTTGTTAGTAGCTTCCCCTTCCTAAAGAGATTCTGACTACACACCTACTGATTAGGGCTTGAATGACTATTCTCAGATAATTGAATGTATATTATTAGCATTTTGCAAACAAAATGAGCGTGAGTTTGAGTACTACAGACATCTTCTTGCATACTGCATGACTTAAATATGCTGAGTAACTATCCGATTTTTCTATGTCACCAGTAAAACAAGACATTGGTTCAATATAGAAAAAAACGAGTCATAATGAAGGGAAAACAAAATTACAAGACATGTCTTACATATACTTAAAGAATGTAGCAATAGTGAAGGAAAACAATGTCAGAGTCCATAGGCTACTGATATTTTAAAGTGGGATCTGGTTGCCCATGTAGAGAACACTGATGACTCCATGCTAGCAATATGATTACAGTAGTTAAAACAATTAGTCCAGTGGTGAAATATACATGCTGGAGACTGCACTCTTTGTGGTGGTGTTTATGAGCTATATTGTGGCTAAATATCATAACCAAACAAGTCCTCTACATCCACTCGTTGCCCAAGTGTTAAACTTCAACTATGATTACTTATTGAACGTAAATGTGATTCAATAAAAGCACTCATATTCTACCCCCCACTTACATAGCTGCCTTGGAATTTGCATCTTTATACACCACCTGAGGTTTTGTCATTAAAATATGGTCCAGTTATAGTTGTATGCATTACCGTTTTATTGTAAATCTACCCAAGATACAGAACTGCTTTGACACAAACCTATGAAATTAGATACAACATAAAACCCAAGAAATCAGGTTGAGTTGCCATATAATGAGAAGTACTTCAAATAAAAATTAACTGCTCTCTGGTTAAGTGACTACTTCAAAATATGGAATGGAAACTGATGGAGTCAAACCCAGAAAAAGAACAGCAGTCTCCTTTGCAAAAGGCAGACTTTATCATCTGTAACTTACTTAGTGACCTGTGTCTGCATCATCTTATTGAGAGAACTGCTGGATCAAAGGTTCTCCAGTCAGGGGGTGGGTTACAATAGGCAAAGTCAGTTAGAGGAAAGTTTTTAATGTTGTGTGTTAGGAATTTGTTGTTAGAAAGTAAAGCTAGTCCAGTATATACCAGGATGCTTGATTGTACCTCGTTCTCAGTATACATCTCAAATGTTCCATTTCACTTATTGCTTTATCACAAAATTTTACTTTCTCCTCTTTCCAAATGCTGTACATTTCCAAAACTGAAAGTATATTAATTCCATAAACGGGGTCTAATGGCATACTTTTTGCACAGGAAATCCCATCTGCATTTTTTTTTCATACAGCCTTTAGGTACCACACATTCCTCATCTGTATTGTGTGCATTACAATGGCTTACAGCATTAGAGTATTTTATGTGAGGATTGGTCTATTATTACATATAATTAGTATTCCAACATTGATTGGCCAAACTTTTTGGCGCCTCACAGGAGGAATTTTATTGGATACTTCATACTTTAAATATGTGTTTGTTCAATTGTTTAGTTGATCTGAACAAGGGTTATGTTAACCTAAAAGCACTTATCACCATTGTTAATAAAGTTTATTTGTTTTAAGCTGTGGCGGTTGTGATACTTTATTTTGGACGTTTATTTTACTATATATTTGAGAACCTGACCTTGTCAACCTTCATCTTAGCTTTGTTTTGGTTTTACACTGAAAATGTTTATGTATTGCAGAAGTACTGGCCTCTTACAACGATTCTAGACCATTCAACTGTATGCAGCTATAATTATATACTGTCTACTGTTTTCTTTCTTTTTAATGTGTTGCTGAAACTTCAGATTCTCAGGGAGTCACGACAAACAGTTCAAGTCTCACTTTCTGTGCAAAAATTATATGTAGATATTTTTGAGTGCATTAATCCACATATTTCTAGCTGAAGATAGAGACAACAACAAACCTGTCTATTTCTCAACCTCTCAAAAGCCTTTGATATGGTATCACACTGTAAACTTCTATTAAAGTTATCTGACCTTAGCCTCTCCATTCCCACTCTTGAATGGTTTACCAGCTACCTCTCCAACAGGCTAGTCTGTCCAGTGGCAAACCTCCTTCTCCCCTTTCCTACCTATCCAAACAGGTGTCCCCCAGGGCTCCATTCTAGGTCTACTATTATTCAACATATTTACCAGCAAACTATACAGCATGCAGTCATTCCTCTATTATTCAATATGCAGATGACTCCACATTGATCTGTTCTGATATTCTCTCTCAACGTCACACTCTTACGCAAAGCTCATTCCTCTTGTTGGAAGATGGCTTACAAAAAAACAACTCATAATAAATCCCAATCGAACAAATGTCCTTCTTTTCCTTCCTAAATCTTTATCTAACCACAAATCTACCTTTGCTATCTCATCACTTAATAACACAACCATTAAAGTAGAATCACACACAAAGCTCCTAGGAACTATAATTAATGATGAACTAAAAGTCAACCTCCACATTCATCAGTGTATCAAAAAACACACCAGAAGCTGGGTCTCCTTTATAGGAATAGAAAATTCCTCACCACAGACTGCAAACTGTTACTAGCACAGGCGTACCTTCTTCCTACCCTATTTTATGCCCTCTCCATTCCTAACAAACTTACAATCCACTTTACTCTCCAAGCTAGAACAAACTTACAACAAAACTGCAAGATTTGCCACTAACCAACCTTATACCTCTCACCACTACCTCTCGCTAAAGAAACTACAATGGCTAGAATTCTTCCATCAACTCCTTCTATCACAACCTCACATAATGCACTCTGTCCTCAACAAACCAACTACCTGCCCCTTCTTCTCTTCCCTAGTATCTTACTACACCCATAAACATTCTCTCTGAAGCTCTGATCAGCTCCTGGATACATACATACCCAACAAAACCATCTGCAAAATTCTCTATAAATACTTTGTATCCCAAGCCTGGAACAAACTACCACTCACTGTAAGAAGTATTGCCCATACAAATAGCTTCAAAAAGGAAATAAAAGACACCCTTTTAGACTCCTGGATCTGCCCCTGCCAGGACCCTATTTAACCCCCCCTCCCACCATAACCTCATAAACCTCATAAATTAATAAGTTTTGAACTCTAACTATCTACATTTTTCCATTCTTGTGTTACATCTGCATCTAACAACTAAGCAAGGTTTCAACTTATGCTTTAATAGCTTGTTCCAATCTGTGGTTCAAATCCGCTGTATCAGCTTCACTTATTAATATATTTCTGCTGTCTGCTTTTGAGCTGGGTATATTCTAAGTCATATGCCAAAGTACATTTCTTGCTTTGTATTTTTTTAAATGTTTTTTTTCATATTTTGTATATTTTTAAATGATTAACACTTTATATATGTTTTATGTCATGTACTGGAGCTTTTCTCCTCGAGTCTCCACTGAAAATGGGCTCATGTCCACTTGGACTAACCCGGTTAACAAATGTCAAACAAACAAATAAATACATAATATTTGATTGCATCAGTATTTTACATGTTACCAGTTCTCTCAACGACCCTTCCCTATCCAAATAAAAGTCATATTTGTACCCGTTCTTCAGTGGTAAATTTTCTTCAGTGATCAGTAGAGCACTCCAGTGTGTTGTTAATACATGTACCTTAATCCACATGGAAAAATAAACCCGGCCAGCAATTGGCATGCTATACCACTGTACCTCTCAGCTGCTATAATTTAGATTTTGTGGTATATTTTTGCTCTTATGTTTAGCAATACTCTTCTGAGATTCCATTACTTTTTTTTAAAGTTCGACATGTTTAAGCATATATACATTGTAAAATACTGAGATGATTCTTTACCATGGCTCCTTATCACTAACTATTGAGGGCCAAGTGTCTGAAGACTTCTACTTTGAAAAACAATAAATAGCTCCTCTTTTTGTCCACTGCTATGATTTTTAAAGGCCAGTGATCTATGTTTTAAAAATTAGAGACTGAGGGAGATGTTTATCACCACTTAGCAGAACTACAGCTGATGTTCAGTATCTTTCAACATCTGTATGCCCAAGCCACACCATTGGGTTCCACAAGTCAAAAGCATCACCTGAGCCATACCACTGGGTTCCATGAGTCAAAAGCATCACCCAAGCCACACCATTGGGTTCCACTAGTCAAAAGCATCTCCCAAGTCTTGTATGAGTGCATTTATTCTGCTTAATCTAGCAGGGTCAGAAGGTATTGAGAAAGAGCATACATTTATGTATTCACTAGCAGTATATGCAGGAGAAAGGGAAAAATGTCATATTGTTGTACAAGCTGAATCAAGGGAAGACGCTGAGTGCTTGAAACATAAATTTAGTGAAACGTGTAACCCCCAGACAAATGTTACATTGGAAAGACACTAATATGACAGACCAAAAGCCAGGAGAAACTTTTGCATCTTACATTACTGACTTAAGAAACAAAGCTAAAACATGCAAAGTTGGTGATTTGAAAGATGAGTTGATAAAGGACAGGCTTGTGTGTGGTGTTAATAATGCTGCAGTGTGAGAAAGATTTTGCTTTGAGAGAGTGATTTAATGTTAAGCAAAGCCATACAGATTTGTCAAATACAAAAAAACAAGCTGAGTAACGCAAGTCACAACACCACAAATCAGGCAGTTTGAACCATTTATTTATACAAATAAACAGTTCAAACTGCATGATTTGTGGTGTGATGACTTGCGTTACTCAGCTTGTTTTTCTGCCTTTGTTTGTGAGCTTTCCTAGATTTGTCAGATACACAAGCTTACAGAAAGGCACACAAATGTACTTGCAAGTAATAAGAGCAAGGTTTCAGCAGCCTGTAGAGCAAACGTAGACAGCATGCAGCACGTGGCTAACAGACACAGACCTAAGCACATGGCAGCTGCAGCTCCTAGTGTCCAGATTAATGGTAAACCTTCAGAGCTAGAAGTAGACACTGGTTCAAAGTGTAGTGTTATGTCAGCAGAAACATTTGCTAGAGCAAGAGTTGGTGAACCACTTAATTTGACCAATTCTGCAAATCTTGTTGCTTATGGTGGTGAAGAGATTCAAACTGAAGGCTCAGTGCTGCTTTCATGCTATTTAGCTGGGAATAGTTACAGCTTGCAATTTTACGTAGTCAAAAGACCTGTACAGTCATTATTAGGTCTCAGAGACAATTTAAAAATGAAACTGCTTTCTTTTACAAAAGAAGTCCATCATGCAAGCACATGTCCTAGTTCCATTTTCACCAATGCTATTTTCACAGAGTATGCTGATAGTTGTGTAGTCCATGAAATTAGACCCAGAGATCAGTCCAGTGGTCAGACTAATAACAGGAGTTCCGATAGCTTTGCAGGACCGAGTCAAAGACCAGTTTGGTAAAATAGTGCAGCAAGGTGTGATTTGTCCGGTGAAAGAACCAGCTGATTAGGTATCTTCCATGGTAGTTGCTCATAAGAAAATTTTAGATGAAATCAGAATATGTACTGACCCAAAAGACATAAATAAAGCATTAAGGAGACCACACCATCCTATGTGTACAGTCAAGTAAGTTGTTATCCTCATGCAGAATGCCACTGTTTTTTCTGTCTTAGATGCGTAGAGTTCATTTTTGCAAGTAATGCTTAATCACAAATCTTCACTTCTGACTGTATTCGGTACACAATTTGGTAGAGAGAGATTTCTCAGAATGCACTTTGGAATAAATTCTGCCAGTGAAGTCTTTCAGTGTGCAATTGAGCAAATTTTTTTAGGCTATCTGTGTGCAATAACAGTGGATGACTTACTAGTTGGAGGCAATGGTGAAGCAGAGTATGACAGAAACCTCAGGAAAGTTTTAGAAAGAGCATGTGAAGTGAATCTAAAGCTCAATCCTCTGAAATGTAAATTCAGGCTACCAGAATTTTCTTATGTTGGTCATGTATTTACCAGTTCAGGCTTATGACCAGATCCTTCCAAACAGCCATTCTTGAGATGCCAGCTCCAGACAATGTCCAAGCCTTACAGTGTTTTCTTGGTATGGATAACTATTTGGGCAGGTTTATACCAGACTTCAATGAATTATCAGTGCCCTTAAGAGAGCTGACATGCAAAAATGTTACCTGGTCATAGTTGGAACAACACCAGAGAGCATTTGATGACCTGAAACAGAAAATTGCCAGTCCTCCTACGTTAAGATACTATGATGTCCACAAACCAGTAATTCTTTCCTGTGATGCTTCAAAGTTCGATCTTGGTGCAGTTATTCTTCAAGAGGGTAGACCATAGCCTATGCATCTAGAACTCTTACATAAACTGAGATGCAGTATGCTCAAATTGAGAAGGAACTTTTGGCAATTGTGTTCGCATGTTCGGAGTTCCATGATTATATTTATGGCCGAGCTATCCAGATTGAGACTGATCATCAGCCTCTAGTCACTATTTTAAAGAAACCTATGCATACAGCTCCAGCAAGACTACAAAGAATGATGCCCAAATTACAAAAGTAAAATTCAAAATAGTCTAGACAAAAGGCAAACTTCTTTATCTGGCTGCTACCTTATCCAGTTCACCCAAAAATACCACATAAAAAGCTTGATGCAGAGAATTTTGACTTCGATGTCATGGAAGTGCATAATTTTTCTACCACAAGACTTGATGAGCTAAGAGATCATACAATGACTGATCCAATTTTGCAAAAGTTCAACCACTTCATCAATGTTGGATGGCTGTCAAAGAAATCTTATGTACCACCAGAAGTGCAAACTTATTTTCCTTACAGAGATGAGATGTTGATGGAAGATGGTATCATTTTCAAAGGTCCTAAAGTTGTCATTGATACTTCCTTACAACATGAGTATATCCAGATTCTGCATCGTGGCCACCCAGGTTTTGAAGCTACCAAAAGCAAGGCAAGAAGACTAATATTTTGGCCTTCTCTGTCAAAAGATACTGATAAAGTACTTTCATCTTGTTCAGTAAGCAATAGTACTAAACTGCATTTGCAAAAAGAGCCACTTCAGCTAAACCAGATTCCCGAACTACCCTGGTCAACAGTAGCCACTGACATATTCAAGTGGAATAGTCAACATTACTTAGTGTTGGTAGACTCTTATTAGAACTGGTTCGAGATTGATCTACTACCTAACCTAACATCCAGTACTGCCATTACTTAAAAGAAATGTCATTTCTCAGTCCATGGCAGTCCACACAAAGTTATTTCTGACAACAGTGTCCAGTTTACCAGTCAGCTATTTCAGAAATTTGCAAAAGAGTGGGACTTTATCCATGTTACCAGTAGTCCTGAGTACTCACAGTCAAATGGCCTAGCTGAATGTGCAGTATAAAGTGCAAAGCAATTACTAGAGAGGTCAAAGAGTGACAATACTGATGTTTTCATGAATTTGCTTATTCTCAGAAATATACTCCATGACAATTTACTTGGCTCACCTGCTCAGAGACTTGTATCTAGGCAAACAAGTACAACCTTGCCTATCAGTTCCAGTTTGTTGGGGGATAATGCTAAAAACACCAGAGCAATCAAAGCCCAGCTATTCAAAAAGTGTTTATTCCAGACGCCCTACTATGATAAAATGAGCAGATTTCTTTGTCCACTAAAAGGAGAGATAGTGAGGATGCAAACAGCAAAAGATTTTGATCAAATTGGTCAAGTGAGAGGTGTATGTGTCGAGCCGAGATCTTACTTAGTAGAATCTGAGGGTACAGAATACAGAAGAAATCACAGGCATCTTTTTCTGATGTCTGAATCAATATAGGAGCATTGTACCTGTGATACAGACTCTAGATCTCAGAGCAAACCAGAAGATGTTCCAGTTGAAGGACATGTCTCAGTACCTATTCCCGTTCCTGATGATGTCCCAGATGTCTGTAAAGTTGAGCATTCATTAAAGACAGTCCCTGTTGCCAAACCCAGTCCTAATTTTTATGTCACATAATCAGGTTGTATTTCCAGACCTAGTGTCAAATACACAGCAACCTGGACATGATTGTTTCACTTGTAATTAGTTCTGTACAATTGCATGTCAATGATTATTATCATTACTACTGTGGATGACTTATTTCTAAAAGAGGGAGGATGTAGATCAGAGGGTATGTTGAAACTTTAAGAAACATTTCAAAGTGAGGGCACGTGCATATAAAGAGAGAGCATGTACAGGCAGCAACGCCATTTTGAGTGAACAGCCAGAGTGTTAACATGTATGAGTGCAGTAGTCGGTCTGTATATAAGTTTAAGTTACTATGTCTCAATCCTGATGTGTTTTTATGTAATAAAGCTGCTTGAACCAAACCCTCAACTATTCATCTGTTTTACTGTGACCGGACACGCGACAGTACAGAAGGGCTTAAGTCAAATGCATTAATTTAATTTAATTATGGTGCTCTATCACATAATAATGATATTTTCCATCCACCTGTGCTTTGAGATTCTGTGTTTTGGACTTTGTATTTTTTTTGTTATTTTCCATCATTCCTGATTTGGTCTTTCTTTCCTGCAGAACCCACAATAAACCCAGGAGTATGGATTGATAGTTTCCACTCCACAGACATGGATACCTCCAATTTAATATGTTGGTGCTACCAGAATGCAGGATTGCAGCCCCTCCATCCTTATGCTACAATAATGTGTTTAATGCATTTATTTATTTATTTATGGGCTTGGTCACTTATTACATGGGAGCCAATGAGTTGTGAATAAGAAAGTGCGATGTGAGAACTATGTACAAAAATAAATAAATAAAAAAATATGATAAAAGTATGTGTGTGATGACCACTGGGCTGTCATTTAAAACAGTCCACCAAATACAAGTATATAGTCACTGGATCTCAGGCTAGTGTGCCTGCATCTTCTGCCACAACTGTGCTTAAGGATATAACAGTGCTACTGCTAAGGAGACTAGTTGGGTTGTGAGGTATAGCAGTGAAAAAAGAAAGAATATAGGCTGCTAGCATGCCAGGTAACTCAGAGCTCTCCCATCACATGATGATTTGATCTTGTCTGACTGGATAGTGCACTGAGCTCAGCTAGCCAATAAAAAGTATGCTTGCTTGCCCTAGAATCACACTATAATTCCTTTCCATAGCTAGTTACTTGTTTTTTTTTCACGTACCTTCCATCTTTGGGCTAACTAAAGTGTGTGTTTTTTACATTAAGAAGACTGGGGCTGCAATTCTAGCAGCAGTAGAAAGGCAGCCTGGTTTGTTCAAGTTAGGAAACACACAGGGAGGCTTAAAGTGAGATTGTTTCATTGGCCAGAGGCCTTTTTAGTTGGTTTAATCAGTTTTCTTTGAGTTTGTAAATTTGGTGCACTTCTGTGGCTCTTGGTTCAATTTTACAGACCTTACAGATGCTTGGCATTCTTGCCTGTGTATCTGAGCATTTGGCTTGTATTTGGGTCAGTTCAGGTAAGATAAGTACTTTACATTTAAATATTGCACTTTTCAAAATGATCTCAGAAGACTGCTGCTTTATTTTCAAATTATTTATTGCATTTTTCTGCATTTCACCACTGTGAACTATTTTTGCTTTTCCTTGGTTTAACTGCTGCTAGTGTGCTTTAAAATCAAGTGTGTGTTCCTCGTTGTTTGCTTGTCTGCCTTAGAATCATATGTAATTACTTGTTGTAGTTGTTTGACTTGTTACTGGTATATTTTCACTTCTGATTAACTAAAATGTGTTTTTACTTTAAGAAGACTAGGACTGCAATTCTAGTGACAGTAGAAAGGTGCATGTTATGCATTTGCATTTAGCATTGCCTTGTATAGATGTTGGCAATTAGAAACTAAATACTTTGGCAAACAGCAAAATATCTACATGTGCTCCAGCAATGTCACCCTTACACTTTGCTAAACGCTATAGCATTTTAATTTATCAGACAAGTACAATGTCAACAGGATGAATACAAATTTGAGTTTGCCAAATAAACTCTTAAAGGAAAACAATGTCTCACAAAAGTACTTTTAAGATGCATAAATTTACTGTTTAAACTGGATCAGTTTTAAAATTAAAAATTTAAGTTTTTCTTTAATTAAATAGTTTGTTCTATCACTGTTCACATTTGTCACAGGGTGAAATGGGTTCTAATTGTTTGTTAGGATCTTTATGAACTACAGAAATTAATTTTTACTTGTAGTCTAAAATATTTTTATAAACATGTTGAGAAAAAGAAATGTAATTGGTCTGGAATTAATTTTTTTTTAAATTTTTTACCAATAAGGTGCCAAAACAAAATCCATTGAGTAACATCATATTTGGAAAAATATGTTTCCATGCTTTACTCTTTAAGCCAAAGGGATAGATTCCTAAAATTGGGAATACAATTAATATGATTTTAATCCCACATAACCTCTAAAAGAACACAAATCAGAATTAACTTTTCTAACCAGAAACTATCATTGGAAAAAGAAGAAATGTGTAAGTTGCCAGATCATAGATCTTTCTTTCATAAATATGAATAAAATATGGGATTAACAGTAGAATAATATTCTGGATGAGGAATAGCAGTATGTTCCAAACTATTCTTGGGTAACCACTGGGGTATAACTTCTTATGAAATAGAAGTTTCACTCATTTCACATATCAGATTATAGGAGCTGCAGTTCTATTATGGTAAAATTTTAATAAAAGTAACATAAGCATTTTAATATATTAACCAAACCAAATGTAGAAAGTACCTTTGAACAAGAAATTGTAAATTATATTTATTTTCTCCAGACAGATCTTCCTGAATTATGCTACTATTAGGAGTTTTATAGAGTGTACATGAAAAGGTGATCTCCTGTACTATGGTTATTTGAAGAATCATCAAATCATTTGTTTCATGCAAAGACTTTGACTTGATCATATGCCCCATTTTTAGTTTCCTTAAATAATTGGTCCAGCAATACAAAATCAGTGACATAATCAAATTATAAATAATCAGTATAAACAATCAACATATAATTACTACCATCCAAAATTAAACTATGAACTTCTCCCACAATCACTTTAAGCAAAGGATCCTTCTTAAAATAAACAGTTGAGAGGCCAGTGGACAGACTTGAGGTACTCCTTTAAACAAGTGTAGCTCAGATGCCAGATAACTTTTAACACTTACAACATGTGTCTATACATATTTCCAGTTAAATTTCTATAATTTTCTAGGAAGCCAAAATATTGTAGCACCCTCTAAACATAATGCCTACTGATGGCATTGAGGACTTTTCTGGTATTATACAAAATCAAACTAGAATTTTATTCACAGTACAAATTATTATATACTGTCAAGTGAAGAAGCCTATTGGCCTCAGGCATCTGTGTGGACAGAGCCAAACTGAAAAGGATATAAAACATCTAAAATTGTAATGATTTTACTATTAACTGTTTTCCAATAATTTTATAATCCACATTAATCAGTGAAATTGTCTGTATTGGTCTGTCATAAGCAATTGTATCTTCCTTTTTCATCAACAAATTTGTAGAAGTCAGCACAGATTGTTGTATTGACTGGTTTGGAATAAAGAATAGATAAGTATATAACATAAAATGCCACTAAACATACACCTCAACTGTTCAGATTTTTACAGAATGCTCAAATTTTTGCTTCACAGTTTCGGTCTGCTCTTCATAAATGTATGGCTTTCTAGCAAATCATTGAGGATTGAAGTTACTAAATAGTGAAAGATATTTGAGTTTCAGTCTTTATATTATTCAGAAAGTACATGTTAACACAAAAATTGTTATTCTAGCAGCTTTCTAAGTTTCTAAGAGCAATATTTAAAATGTGTCCATATTGTTGGGCCTTTGTCCTCCCATTCTTTTCTTTGTCCAGAATACCTGTACTTACAGGTTAAGAGGTATGCCACTAAAATATTTATGAATCTCCACAGACATTTGATCTGCTTCGGGGCCCTTACGAGCTCTGTGAGAAGTAATTGTGTTTTAAATATCAACACTAGTAATTTCACATTTAGTTAAGCTCTTTCTTTTGCATCTTACTAAGCTAGTCATTTAGATGGGAATGATCCCGTTAACCCCTTCTGTATTATTTCTATAAATCTGACTGAAGTAGAATATAACATGCCCTTTTATATGGGTTTGTGTGATTGGATTACCATTTCTAACTACTAAACCAACTAAATTCTTTCTCTGTCTTATTTAATGACACTGCATAGCAAGGAATTCCTCAGGTTTAATGAAATATATAAATAAGTCTTCTAAATATTTAGCAGATGTACTATTCTTATAACTGGTCTTTACTTCCTTTCTTTCCAATACTAACTTGTTCCACAAAGGTTTATATTTGTGATAATATACTGCTAGTCAATTCATTACTTTATTAATGGACTTATCAGTACCACTATGAAAGCATTACATCAAATATGGATTCAGCTGTATAAAATTGAATTCAGCAATTTTACTATTTCTTCAGTGGCAGTGGTGATCTCATAGTCATAAGACAAAAGCAGAGAGATGACTGGCACATCCACAGATGATCATGTAATGACTAAGGAGATTTTTTGACTGATTATGCTTTAAGCGTAATACATTAAAGAAAAAAAACACTGACAATATATATATATATATCACGTATATATTTTACCTTTCTTACAGGCCTTTTTATATTTAACTTTCCCCTGACATTGTCCCACAGATTTCGGTTTTGTTATCACTAGTCATACAGAGTAATCAGGGATGAACTATTTTATTAGTTGGATGTCAGATACTAGTCATTAGTAAGCATTTTCTTGTGAAGCAGTAGTACTTGTTTACATCCATCTATGGTTTGACTTGTTTTTATAGGGAGTCCATCCAGAATATTTAATCTTTTACTGCTTTTAGGCTTCTGTTATTTAACACCACGAACAAAGTAGCCTAACATGAAATACATAAGTAAACTCTTGCCCTACATGTCTGCTAATGCAGCTAAGGATGAATCCAAGTGGAGATATAAAACATATTAATAGTAGTAATGAAAGGCAGCTACAACATGGGCACTAATGGATTCTTTGCAAAGCTGAGACAAATCTCTGCAAGTCACAAAGCTGAATAAGGAAAGCAGAACCAGTGCTGTATAATATGCATAATAAAGGTGACTACCACCTACAGTCAATGTACTTATGGTGAGATGTGGCCTTTACACTTACTGAGAACCTGAAGCAGAAGGGAACAGTGCAGCTTATTTATGATTATGTTTGGTTTGTATGGAGATGTACTGAATAAGGACAGCACAGCATGTCCTTCATTTACTTGTTGAACACCTTGACTGTAATTAAAATAACATTTATAGGAGCCTGCTGTCTTAGAGTTCCCATGATCTATTTTAATGCACTGTAGATGCATTCACTGAAGATGTTTTTTGAAGAGCCCAATTCAAGTTGCACAAAAGAGCAACTCTGCAAGTGAGATAAAAAGAACAACCACATACCCGAGGAAAACAAAGGAGTGTCCTATTGCTTCATAACAAACTGCAGATGCTTGCACTGCAGATGGCATTAGCTGTATCATTTTAAACCAGGCCCCAGTGAAATGTATTATGCCAGGACTTAAAGGTCTCAGTCTCATGCAACATGGCTATTTTACTGGCATAAGAATATGATGTTTCTCGTTAAAGTAACTGACTTCCATTTGGCATAAAGCCAGACAAAAGAAAGAACCTGGTTCATCTCTGACATGACACTCTACATGGCTCATCTCTGAGATGACAGTCCGAGTGCTGGTTGTATTAAAGACATGCATATTTGACAGTAAAACTCCTGCTGCAGCATATGTACTAAGTTGCAGACTGTAAAGGAAAGGCATTTCACATCAGGATTAAACACATCCAGTTCTGTGTGGTGATTTGTTCAAGCTTTAGAGGGATGAATATGCAGCATACTTCTGTTATCCCCGGATTACAGGAATGATGCATGACTAACTATTGTATTTGTTACACAAGGACTTTTTTAATTAGCAGACATTAGCGAGAAACAGCACCTCTCCAGGTCAGCTCAAGTTTGGTGGGAGAGATAGATCAGTGTTTGCATATTTCAAAAAGAAATCTTATAATAGCTTGAGAGAAGGGAGAAATATTGATTATGAGGTATATGAACATTTTCTGACTTCATGGGAAGAGGGTGTTCTACTGCTATTTGGAGTGTTTCATCCACATTAGCAATATATCTAATCCATGGTAACTATAGGAGCAGGTCTGGAAGTAAGATAGCTAAAGAGTTCCTGATAACTTATGGTTATTGCAGACATTACAGCAGCAAGATAAACAACTGAACACACCATTTAGTAGGTTTAAAACCATGTAATAGTTTTCAAGGTAAATGAGAAGAAACGTTTTGTCTGGCCTAAAGTGTTGTACTGTACACCATACATTAAGGTATATGAGCCTGGACAAAGTTTAAATAAGACTTTATGGCAGCTTGAGTGTTACATACAAGGCCCACACAGCTGGATAGGTCTTACTCATACAACTATCCTTAACCTACACAGGGCCATCTGCATGTGCAGCACATCCTCCGGCCTTATTTGAGTTTGTTGACTGGGAAATCATGGGAAGAAAAGCCCTACAGTAAAATAGAAACTAAACCAGTTTTAATCGTAATGCAGAATATGCAAGGTACTTCTGCATGACTTAACAACAACAAACTGATAACATAACTGCTAGCCCAAACCAGAGTTGCTCTGTTTACATTATACAGAAATACTATGCAGAAGAAACAAATGGAAGTCATACAGCAGAGGAATAGGAAATGTGGCAATGTCACAGTACAGAGACATGAATGCAGTTACTCAAGCTAGAGACAGTCTGTTAAGGAGCGATTAAGGTAACAAAGTAAGGTGCTAGTGTTAGGATGCAAAGGAATTTAGTTACTTTCCTTGAATGACACAGTAAATGTATTTCTTTTCAGAAATGGAAGAAGACTGTTATAGTGTTTGGATACGATCTTGTGAGAGGTGTGTTTTTTTAAGGAATCTGTTTGAAAATGGAAGAGAATGAGGGGGAAGGTGTTATTTAATAGTATTTTAGCTTGGTACTACTAGCTACTACGTACTGATGCTTGATGTAAGGAAACACATTCAGCATTTCTCCCAGAAATAAAGAAAATTTTAGTTGACAATATTACTGAATTAAAAATGTATACTAGAAAGTTAAATTTCGATATATATATTTTTCAGAGAAGAGTTTAAACAATGTAGAAGCTACTAGAGGCCATTTAGCCACACCTAGAAAGAACAGTACATTTAATCCCCCTCTGCATCCTTTATTGGATACATTTGAGAAAATAGTTATGGAATATATATATAAAATCCATGAAAATGATAAAAAAGTAACTTAGAATCTTATCAAGGAGGAGCATGATTTAATGTAGAATTTAGAAAGGACGATACCCCTATGTATCATGACACCGGACAAAGGAGGGGGAATAGTATTATTTAAGGCCAATGACTATTCGAATGAGATGCAAAAGTTATTGTTTAATGAAGTAACCTACACTGTAGTCTCCAAGAATCAGATAAATATATCCTATTCATGTATAGATTCATATTTGGAAGAATATTTGTTGAATAAGAGGATAGACAGAGATTTATATAACTTTTTATATAAGAAGGACCCTATAATTCCTGTTTTTTTTTTTTTGGAATTTCCAAAATTCATACAAATGTGGAAAAAACATGATTTAGACCCACTGTGGCAGCAAGGGGTTCAAAGATACACACCTTAGCAGTATTAGTAGATTCATGGGTACAACATGTAATTCAAAAAACTTCCCATTTGGTTAGAGATTCCTGGGAACGCCTGGGTCTTTTAAAGAAAGATATCTGGGAAAAAGATCTAATTTTCCTCACAACAGATATAAAGGACCTTTTCACAGTAATTCCCAAGGCCGAAGGGCTTGTTTTTTTTGAGGAAGCCCTGCTTCAACATACAGATTTAGGGCAGCAACAGGTAACACTCTTTTGCAAGATTATGAGTTTGATATTGGAAAATAACTTCATTTTTTTTGAAGGAGAATATTTGCAACAAACCAAAGGTGTAGCAATGGGGGCAGTGTGTGCCTCCGTATATGCAAACATAGTGTTGTTGGGATGGGAGAGCTCATTTGTGTTCAAATGCCCTTCCTGGAATAGAATAAAAATGTATTCAAGATTTTTGGATGACATTTTTGTATTTGGAATGGTACATGTGAGGAAGCAGAAGAATTTGTTAAGTATTTGGGAAATGCAACAGAGTTTTTGAAATTTACATATCATTATGACAAGAATGGAATTAGTTATTTAGACACATATATATCTCATTACAATGAGGGGTTTAAGTCAAAAGTTTATAAAAAAACATGTTTTGTAACTCATCTACAATTTGGGAGTAGTCACTTTACAATACAAAAAAAAAGTACAGTAAGAGGACAGGCCATAAGAGTGGCAAGGGTGACATCTCACAGAGAAGATGTGTTGGAAGAACTTGAGAAAATGAATGAGATGTTTCAAGAGAGAGGTTACGCCAAGAATTGGTTGTTCGAAATAACAAGGGAAGTATATGAGAAATGGGGTATCATTTATAAACCTCTATTGGGTGTGGGTTTAGAAAAAGATAGTAATACATCACTTGTTACTAAAGATCAATATAAAAAGACATGTATACTTGAATACAATCATTTAACAGGTGAAATTAAAAAAGCCCTTCAAAAAATTGGAATATCTTTAGGGTGAACAATGAGGTGTTATAAAAGGTGGGGGAAGGTCTGAGATTTGTTAATAAGAAAGGAGCAAATTTTAAAAGGTTGTTTGAGCATAAAATACAGTCTAGGGTAGATTTTGATTGTGGAACCAAACCATGTGGTTCTTGCCATCAATGCCCTTACATAAGTCTGGAAGCTAGTATAACATTGAATAATAGACTGAAAAGTGAGATAAGATTTCAGAAGGGAAATTGTGCCACCAGTAGATTGGTATATTTAGCTACTTGTTTCACATGTTGCACATTCTGTGTAGGCAAGACCGAGCATCCTAGAATATATGAACATAGAAATGATATAAAAAATAAAAAACAAAATAATGCTCTATTTAAGCATTTTTCGAATTGTTTGAATTTTAAACAGTTTGTGTTTGGTATCTTGGAGCATGTAAAACTTGAACCTCGAGGTGGTGAGTGGAGAAATTTGTTAAAGAAAAAAAGAAACTGAGTGGCAGATAAGTATGGCAGCTATGTTCCCCCCAGGGATTAATGATGCCATATCCATCATTCCTATGCTTCATGAAAGAGCAAACACATTTTGATTTATTTTATTTTAATAGTTTTGCTATTGTTTCTGACATCATATGAATATACATATATAAGACATTTGTTTAGGAGAAATGATTTAATAAGAAGTTTTTTATACTGGTATAACATTGTATGGTGTTTACAATCTATTGGGCAGTTGTATTTTTGTGACATTTACTGTTTGGATTGGTTAAGGGAGTTGTCTGATTATAATGGCTATATAAAGTGCTTTTGACTGTTAACTTCATTATTCTGATGAAGTCTCTATTGGCAGAGACGAAAGCACTTAATTCTCAGTTTCATAATAAAGGAGTGTGAACTTGGAGGTGCCTGGATCGTTTCTTTCTACATTTTGCTGGCGTTTTTGGTGTTTTGAATTTTGGATTTACATTCAGGATTTCTGTCATATTAGAAGTATAGCAGTACACTACTTCTGTATACATCTTGTCTGTCACAGCACAGCATTATAACATACCCATCTAGTCCACCACAGGACAGTGCTATAACAGACATCTAGCATTACAACCTGCCTTCCATCGAACCTTAATCTCTACATTACATTTCCCTATTACCATGGAACCACAATATGACCTTACTTTAACAGTTGCTGGCCTCTCTCAATTTTATATTGCTGCCTGAATTGTGAGATATGATGTGCAAATAATTATTATTAAAATTAGAGGTTAACCTCTTGCTAACCATAGTTGGCAACAAATCTAGGAAAAAAAAACAGGACCTGCTGAGTAAGAGCATGGAGTATAACAAGTGAACAAACCAAACAGCAAAAAAAAAAAACAAACTCCCACTACTTTAAAAACTCGACTTTAATATAAATGGTGAGCACTTTCGCAGTGTATAATACTGCTTCATCAAACCAATGTAAAACAAAACAAACAAATACAATTTAAAAAGCATATGACCCAATCAAATTCTCAAGTTAAAATCACATGATAAAAATAATTAATTCATTCTTTTTTGTCAATCAGGAAGTCTTAGCATAACCAATAAAATCACTTATACAGATCCAGCCTCCAAAAGCTAGAAACATGATTGGTATATCAGCAACCAATCATGTAGCATTCTCAGAAGATTTAAAACCTCAGTATAATGGTGACTGTGTACTATCGACCTCTAATTGTATTTACATGTAAATATGCACTGTATACCATACTATGTTGATATTCTACTGTGCTTATGTTTTACTACATAATTTATTACTAATTGTTTAATTGTTACTAAGTCTGCTATGTTTTGTGGAGCTTTTCTCCCCAGGCTTCCACTGAAAACGGGCTCTTTGAGCCCAGTGGACCTCCCCGGTCATCAAACTGAAAATAAATAAATAAATAAATAAATAGCTAAATAAATAAATAAAATAAACACCAATTAAATAATTTCTATATGCGAAGCCCTCAGAATTAATGTAATAATGGGGATGATTTCAAAACAGGCTTCATTGAAACCCTTTCATTCAAACATGGTTCTGCAAATACTTTTAAATGTAAAATCCATTCCTGTTCTGCACATTCAGTTTTATTTTTCAAATCACCTTCTCTCTCTTCAACATAAAAAATTTCAAACACAAAAAACTTAAAAGTGTGTTGTACACCACATTCCAGTACATGTTTTGCTAAAGCGTTAGTCTCTTTCCCCTTCAATATATCATTATGATGCTCTAAAATTTTATCCTTAAAAACTCAATTCATTTTACTGATATAAAATGCATTACAGAAGAAACAAGCTGCATAATAAATGACATTTTTAGTCGACAATTAGCAAAAAAATTCAATATAATCTCAAAGCCATTTGTTTTATGTAAATAGGATGTACAAGTTAAAATATAGTTGCACACTGAACATGAGTTACACTTAAATGTGCTTTTACATTCTGAAACAGGATAGATGTCTTTCTTCTGAATTATATAACACAGCTGATGTTTTAAGGATAGATTATTTCTAAAAGTAAATTTGGGTTGTGCATCTACAACCTTCCTAACATCTGGATCAGCTAATAAAATAGACCAATGTTTCCTAAAAAATATTGCAGACAATATTGACATCATTTGAAAATGTAAGAAGACGTCTATTCTTAACAGAGCTTGTAGGCACATGCTGAACCACATTATTTCTCATAGAAAAGTAGAGTCTCCCCTTAACTATCCTAGTTTTCAAAACTTCAGTTATACAGTATTCAACTTCTAAGGTGCTGTAGCCCCTATCTAGAAGCTCAGCTTTAAGACTAGAAAAAACTTCCTTAAGATCAGCATCACTGTCATGAAGTCTCATGACTCTGTAGAATTGGCCTTTTAGTACATTTTTACTTACATGACCATGGTGCATGCTAGATTTATATGAGGGTATTACACTTAACCTCTTTTTATATAAACTAGTCTCAAGAGATCTAAAATCAGTTTTATTCAATGTTATATCAAGGAAATTTATACTATCTTGCAAACTGCTAAAACTAAATCTTAGAAAACTAGAAGTTCCATGTAACATCTTAATGAACTTATCGAGTTCTTCTTCTGTGCCACGCCAGATCATAAATATGTCATCCACAAAACATTTGTAAAAGTGGATGAGATGTTCAAAAAAATTATTCTTCAATACCTTTACAGCTTCCCAAAGGATCAACACCAAATTGGCGTAGCTGTTAGTACATGCTGTGCCCATCGCTACACTTGTTTCCTTCACATAGTATTTACTGTCAAACATTATAATATTGTTCTCCAAAATGAATTCTAATAATGTACAGATCAGTTCTATCTTGGTTGGTCTAAAGTCAGATTTAGAAGTCAAGAAACTCCTAACATGGTCTATCCATAAAGCATTCACAATAACAGTGAATAAAGATGATATATCTAATGTAACAAACAAAAAATGTTTCCCCATATCAATAAAGTCCATTCAGAAAGAGTTTCTAAAAATGTGTTTGTATCTCTCAGCACTGTGGTAGTATTATCAAAGATTGGTCTTAACATCTTCTCTACATAAATAGAGAGAGGTTTGGTGACCCAGCCCCTACTCGAAAGAATAGGTCTCATAGGAGGTGTAACAGAGTCCTTATGAATCTTGGGGAGCCCATACAATAATGGTGTCACCGGAAATTCAACAAAGAAATAATCATGTATTTCAGAATCAATCAAACCTGTCAGTATTAAATCATGAATAAAAACATGAACCCTGTCAACAAACACTTTCACAGAATATTTTGCGATGTACTTTATAAGTCTCTTCATCATCGAGCATTGTATACATGATTTGCAGATAATGGTGCTTGTCCATTATTACAATGCTTCCACCCTTATCTGCTAGTTGAAATTAAGATGAGTGGCATGCCGAAGTTGGTAACAAACAGCTTATTCCTGTATCACCACAATCCATCTCAAACACTAGGCCCACATATGCTGAGGCACTACAACTCCATTTTAAGACAGAGCAAGAGTAGTCCCAGTGACAAATTAGGTGAACTTTGGGGCCCCAGAAATTTCCAATTTGAAAGCTTCTTGTTCGCTTGTTTTTAGGACCATGTATCAATACACCTCTTTTGGATTCAGCTTATTCTTTTCAACTTGTACTTAATTTGTTTCAGCTTTTATTTATTGTTTGTTAAAGAAAAAATTATATGAATGCGCTCAGGCAGTAATGCCCTCACTTTGAAATGTTTCTTAAAGTTTCAACACACCCTCTGATCTACAGCCTCCCTTAGAAATAAGTCATCCACTGTAGTAATGATGTGGGGATCTATGAAAGAAACAGAAGGGAAACAGTACATTCTACAAAACAGGCTTTAAAAAAGTTGTTAGGTGAAAAATATTATTTAAAGCATCAAGTTTTTCAAGGCTCTGGATGCCCATGTCAAAGGGCATTTTAATTAAGTGAGTTAGGCCAAGGCTGGTTGAATAGGAAAGTGTAGGTAAACAGATTATATACTGTGCCCAACAGATGACTTATCTGTATAGCTGCACCTTGCAGATAGCAAAAACAACATGGTAATGAACAGAGACAAGCCTACCTCCCTCCTGCTGCTGGAACCCTCTGAGTAGGATAAAATTATATATGGTCTAAATTTAATCTCCTTCTTATTTTATATTTGTTTTGTGCCTGCTAAGCTTCCATTGAGCTGACTGCTTCTGAATGTGAACAGTTATATAATCACTGAAATTATTCTGTGTATCTCTTTTTGTTGTAAACTGAATTAGGAAACAGCATAAAGAGTTCAGCTTGTGGCAGTTTAAAAAATAAAATGTATAAAGAGTGATTTATATAGTTTTAAAGCATGCAGATGATAATCTGTAAGACAGCATGCAAAGCTGGCTATTTTATAATGTAATGTATGGTAAGTCATTCAGTATTCGTGAAGCTGGATGAGTATATATGTGTGCGCACACGTGTGTGTGTGTGTGTGTGTGTGTGTGTGTGTGTGTGTGTGTGTGTGTATATATATATATATATATATATATATATATATATATATATATATATATATATATATACAGTGGATATAATGTGTACACCTCTGTTAAAATGCCAGTTTTTTGTGATATAAAAAATGACACCACAATAAATCATTTCAAAACTTTTCCCACCTTTAAGGTGACTTATAACCTATACAAGTCATTCGAAAAACAAACAAATCTGTTAGGGGAAAAATATAAAAAAATAGAAAATGTACAATACGCTGGTTGCATAAGTGTGCACACCCTTAAACTAATACTTTGTTCATGCACCTTTTGATTTAATTACAACATTCAGTCTTCTTGGGTAGAAGTCTATCAGCATGGCACATCTTGACTTGGCAATATTTGCCCACTCTTCTTTGCAAAAGTGCTCCAAATCTGTCCGATTGCAAGGGCATCTCTTGTGCACAGCCCTCTTCAGGTCACCCCACAGATTTTCTATTGGATTTAGGTCTGGGATCTGGCTGGCCATTCCAAAACTTTAATTTTCTTCTGGTGAAGCCATTCTTTTGTTGATTTGGATGTATGCTTGGGGTCATTGTTGCATTGTTGTTGTTTCCTCTTCATCTTCAGCTTTCTAGCAGACAGCTGAAGGTTTTGGGCCAGACGTGACTGGTATTTGGAACTGTACAAAATTCCCTCCACCTTGACTAAAGCCCCAGTTCCAGCTGAGGAAAAGCAACTCAAAAGCATGATACTGCTATCACCATGCTTCACCATGGGGATGGTGTTTTGTTGGTGATGCGAAGTGTTGTTTTTGTGCCAAACGTACCTTTTGGAATTGTGGCCAAAAGTTCAACCTTGGTCTCATCAGACCATAACACATTTTCTCATATGCTTTTGGGAGACTTGATGTATTGTTTTGCAAATTTTAGCTGGGCCTGGATGTTTTTATGTGTAAGAAAAGACTTCTGTCTTGCAACCCTACCCCATAGTCCAGACATATGGAGAATATGGGAGATTGTTGTCACATGTAGTACACAACCAGAATTTGCCAGAAATTCCTGCAGCTCCTTCAGTGTTGCTGTAGGTCCCTTGGCAGCCTCCCTGGCCAGTTTTTGTCTTGTCTTTTCATCAGTTTTGGAGGGATGTCCAGTTCTTTGCAACATCACTGTTGTCCCATATTTTTCCCAGTTTTTGATGACTGTCTTCATTGTGTTCTATGGTATATCCAATGCTGTGAACATTTTTTTACCCTTCTCCTGACTGATACCTTTCAACAATGAGATCCCTTTGATGCTTTGTAAGCTCTCTGCGAACCATGGCTTTTGCTGTAGCAGGCAACTGAGTAAATGTCAGGAAAATCCTACTAGGACAGCTGAACTTTATTTGAGGTTAATCAGTGTCTCTTTCAATAAAGTATTAGTTTAAGCGTGTGCACACTTATGCAACCAGCTTATTGTACATTTTTTTTATATTTTTCCCCTAACAGATTTGTTTGTTTTTCAATTGAATAGTACAGGTTATAGGTCACATTAAAGGTGGGAAAAGTTTTGAAATTATTTATTCTGGTCTTATTTTTTTATATCACAAAACCTGGCATTTTAACAGGGGTGTGTACACTTTTTATATCCACTGTATATATATATATATATATATATATATATATATATATATATATATATATATATATATATATATATATACACACACACACACACACACACACACACACACACACACACACACACGTGTGTGTGTGTGTGTGTATGTGTATAAATATATATATATGTGTGTGTGTGTGTGTGTGTGTGTGTGTATATATATATATGTGTGTGTGTGTGTGTGTGTGTGTGTGTGTGTGTGTGTGTGTGTGTGGGTGGGTGTAAAGATACACACACATGGTGAATATGTGTGTGTGTCTGTGACGAATTGCTTGCATTCACTGTCGGTATAACTGACAGCTGTTTTGTTGACATAATTTGTTTGGCAAAACAGTTGTACAAGAGTGCTGTATTACTGCGGTTGGGGAATATGTGCATTCTCCATTACTGTGCTATCTCAGAGATGCAATATATTATTCAGAAGGTGCATCTCTGCAAAAAATATAATTTTGAAATGACGTCTTCTGAGGTTGTGTCTCTGAGAATGAGCAATTCCATATGAATGTTTTTTTCCAATTATTTTATATCAACATTAGTGATGTCGACATTTAGGTGTTTACATGTACACGCATACATAAATATACATACATAGATATATAGATCTGTACATATCTATATATCTACTTCTGTACATATGTACATATCTATATAGCTATCTATATATATATATATATATATATATATATATATATATATCTATATATATACATATATATATATATATATATACATACATATATATATATATATATATATACATATATATATATATATATATATATATATATATATATTTGTGTATCTCTATATCTTTATTTGTCTAGCTATATATGCAGACTCGGCAGTTGTTACTTGTTTGGTTTCTGTTCATTGGTTTATGATGTAACACTAAAACACATTTATGCCTTTCTGTCTGGTAGCTTTTTGTCTGCTTATGGAGTGCGCAGTATCATAGTCAGTTTTTCATCTTCTTCATCTACTCCCAAAACATTTTTTTATAGTACAGTGGTTCTTAGGGGAAGAAAGGAAGTGCATTCTCTTTACTATACTACGGTTATAACTGCTATTGTTATGAATATAGTGACGATTAACTTTCACTCCTGTCTGCTGCCTCCATTATTACTCCTCAGCTACCTTTCAAGTTTAAGTAGAACTAAGTGCAATTTAAAACTGACCAGACCTGCCTTACCAGTGGTATACGAAATGAACCATTCAGCCTGTCTTTTCAGCTTATGCCTGTGTTATCCACCGAGAGACTCATTTTCTTTAAGGATTCTTAAATGCAAACTGGGCTTGAGACAAGAGTAGAGAGATTCTGCCTCCTTCAAACGCTGTAAATAAACACTGCTTAAGTATTAATTACATAATAAATCTGAGTTGGCATGAACTAGCTGAACACTGCAAAAAGAGCAAGCTGTTTAGGCAAGGAAGGCAGTATTTGGTAGCTGAAATATTCAGAAACAGGATTTATGTAGCGTGAAGTATTTCCACTAGGAATAAGCTAAGAGGTTGCATTTTTACAACTAACTGGACAATATTAGCTGTCTCTTGGCAAAACACTACCTTGTCGCCTAGGGTATCAAAAGGTCATAGGTCAGCACTTAAACTGCTGAAGCAAGCTGGCGGTAATACATCTCAGGGAGGTAGGATACTTTCCTCTTTAGCAGAGTGGGAAGGCGAGCTTCTTTATGTAGGAGTTTCTGTTGATGTGATACTCTAAGAAATCAGAGACTGTAAGGCAGGGCAGATATTAAGATTAAGTGACCATAACTCTAATTAGTTCAGGTAAATGGTTATAAGACAATATCAGACAGATTGTAGAAGTGGTCAGAAATAATAGTCACCAGGAGACAACTTTTCCTACAGAAGTCAACATGAAAATAGGTAAGGGATGCAGTTCTTCATGCAACACACTATTGCATGAAAAAGGTTTACAAATGAAATAACTATAATTGGAAAAACATAAAAGGCTGACTGATATTATCATTGTGTGCGAGTTGTGACTTTTTTAAGGATCACTGTGGCAGCAGTTCCATGCACTAAAATACTATTTGTTTAAATATAAATGTTTTTTTTTTTACATAGAAAGGCAGTGTTTGCAGCTATGGGCTGTGGGTAGCCATCCAAATCACCCCCTGTTATAATCCTCCACTGCCGAGATCTCATTCACATATTCAGACACTACCGCTACACACAACCATGCATCCACTGTTTCCTCCCCTAACAAGCATCACTAGTGTATACCTAAAGCCCATAATGCTACCAGGGCATGTTCCCACACATGGCAATGTCCTAGTCACAATTCACTCAATGGTTAGTCGCATGCACATACCACTCACCAGGCTGACCAAGGATAAAGTCATAGTTAGCCATCTCTCAGATGATAAAGTATGAGTGGCAGTAGGCCCCTTACATCCCTACACCCCTCGCACACACATGACCTGCTCATTGCCCCCACATTGGAGTGAATGATCCTAGATCCTGAACTCTCAGAAAGGAAGAGAAGTGTGTCAATGTATGTGACCAAGACTGAGAAGCAGGTAGTCATAACAACATTTTGTCATCACCAAGTATAATGCCTCACTACAAACAGAAAGCACTTGTCTCATTAAATTATACCATTCTAGGGGATACAATGCATATCATCATGGCAGAAGATGACCAACAATATTGCCCTTTGGCTTCCACCTATTGACTGAGATGTTCCTGATTCCTATAGAACATATTTTATATGTGCTTTAAGTGGGCTAAGTCTTTTAGACCTTCCAGCTTACCAAATCCCATTCAAGCCTGCATCAAGTTTGGTACTGCCCAATGTTAAAACTCTAAAAAGGAAAAATGTCTACCCTTACCTTGGGGCTCCCCTGTCCCTTTAGCCAAAAAAGTCTGTATAATTACTGAAAACTGTTTCCACTATAGTGATAACACAGTACTGATTTGAAATCTCAGGACCCACTAGACCGAGTCCCAAAACATGAATTGCCGTGAGATCAAAGTTACATATATTAAGTCTGGGATGACATTTCTCAGAATATTCCCTTTCCTCTGAGGTATGGCATTCTCAGAGTTGGTATATATACATTGGGATGTGTAGGGGTGGATGGGGGCCCTTCAAAAATAATTTTTGAGATTCACTCTTCTTTAGCTTTTCGGTCCTTTTTTTTTTGGCTTTTTAGCACTCGGCATTCCAAGTGCCGACACTGCAATAGAAAGCCGATAACATTCCCTCCATTCTTGAGTTTAGTATCTAGCACTTGTTCCAACCCTCTAGTGAGTGTAGGTCATATCATTCACGTAAAATCTCATAATCTCAGGGCAACTCTAGAAGGAAAATGATCATGAACTCCTAGATAGGCTGCTGTCAATAAATATGTCCAGTTTTTACATCATTGCGTACTACATAATTGAATGAATGGAATTATTCAAATGAAAGGGTAATCTATTTAAAGTAATTTGACTTGTAACATAATGGTTCTGAGGAAGTCCCAACAAACAGAGGGACGAAAGCGCTTAACCTGTACCTTACACAACTTGGAATAAAGGTTTTATGTTTTTAAATGGACTGGAACATTACTGGAAGTGTTGAATTCCTGCTGTGTTACACACAGAGTGGTGCCTTGTTTTTTATTTGTTTTTTTTGGTTACCACTGGCTAGGACTGTGATAGTGAGGGTCAGAACTTTGAATGTTGGCAGTATGACTGGTATAGGGAGAGAGCTAGCTGATATGATGGACCAAAGGACGGTTGGTATATTGTGTGTGCAAGAGACCAGATGGAAGGGGAGCAAGGCTAGGTGTATCGGAGGCGGTTTCAAATTGTTTTATCATGGTGTGGATGGGAGGAGAAATGGCGTAGGCATTATCCTGAAGGAACAGTATGCTAAGAGTATTTTGGAGGTGAAAAGAGTGTCGGATAGAGTGATGTTTATGAAGCTGGAAATTGATGGTGTAATGATGAATGTTGTTAGTGCATATGCTCCACAAGTTGGGTGTGCGATGGATGAGAAAGAACATTTTTGGAGTGAGTTAGATGAAGTGGTGATGACTGTACCCAAGGGTGAGAGACTGGTGATTGGAGCAGATTTCAATGGGCATGTTGGTGAAGGGAACAGAGGGGATGAGGAAGTGATGGGTAGGTATGGTGTTAAGCAAAGGAATGCAGAAGGTCAGATGGTAGTGGATTTTGTGAAAAGGATGGACATGGCTGTGATGAATACGTATTTTAACAAGAGGGAGGAGGACAGGGTGACATACAAGAGTGGAGGAAGATGCACACAGGTGGATTATATCTTATGTAGAAGGGCCAGTCTGAAGGAGATTGGAGACTGTAAAGTGGTGGCAGGGGAAAGTGTAGTTAGGCAGCATAGGATGGTGGTTTGTAGGATGACATTGGTGATCAAGAAGAGGAGGATGAGTGTGAGGGCAGCACCAAGGATCAAATGGTGGAAATTGAAAAAGGGTAATTGTGAGGTGATGTTCAGGGAAGAGTTAAGACAGGCACTGGGTGGCAGTGAAGAGTTACCGAATAGCTGGGTAACTGCAGCAGAGCTAGTAAGAGATGGCTAGAAAGGTGCTTGGTGTGACATCTGGAAAGAGGAAGGAGAACAAGGAGACCTGGTGGTGGAATGAAGAAGTACAGGAGAGTATACAGAGAAAGAGGTTGGCGAAGAAGAAGTGGGATTGTCAAAGAGATGAAGAAAGTAGACAAGAGTATAAGGAGATGAGGTGCATGGCAAAGAGAGAGGTGGTGAAGGCTAAGGATAAGGCGTATGAAGAGTTGTATGAAAGGTTGGACACTAAGGAGGGAGAAAAGGACCTGTACCGATTGGCTAGACAGAGGGACCGAGCTAGTTAAGATGTGCAGCAGGTAAGGGTGATAAAGGATAATGAGGGAAACGTACTCACAAGCAAGGAGAGTGTGTTGAGCAGATGGAAAGAGTACTTTGAGGGGTTGATGAATGAAGAGAATGAGAGGGAGAGAAGGTTGGATGATGTGTGGATAATGAATCATGAAGTGCAGTGGATTAGCAAGGAGGAAGTAAGGATAGCTATGAAGAGGATGAAGAACGGAAAGGCTGTTGGTCCCGATGACATACCTGTGGAAGCATGGAGGTGTTTAGGTGAAATGTCAGTGGAGTTTTTAACTAGATTGTTTAATGAAATCTTGGAAAGTGAGAGGATGCCTGAGGAATGGAGAAAGGGTGTTTTGGTACCGATTTTTAAGAATAAGGGTGATGTGCAGAGCTGTAGTAACTACAGAGGGATTAAACTGATCAGTCACAGCATGAAGTTATGGGAAAGAGTAGTGGAAGCTAGGTTAAGAAGGGAGGTGATAATTAGTGATCAGCAGTATGGTTTCATGCCAGGAAAGAGCACTACAGATGCGATGTTTGCTTTGAGAGTGTTGATGGAGAAGTACAGAGAAGGTCAGAAGGAGTTGCATTGTGTCTTTGTGGATTTAGAGAAAGCATATGACAGGGTGCCTAGAGAGGAGTTGTAGTATTGAATTAGGAAGTTGGGAGTGTCAGAGAAGTATGTAAGAGTGGTACAGGATATGTACGAGGGTAGTGTGACAGCGGTGAGGTCTACAGATGCATTTAAGTTGGAGGTGGGATTACATCAAGGATCAGCTCTGAGCCCTTTCTTATTTGCAATGGTGATGGACAGGTGGACAGACGAGATCAGACAGGAGTCCCAGTGGACTATGATGTTTGCAGATGACATTGTGATCTGTAGTGAGAGTAGGGAACAGGTGGAGGAGACCCTGGAGAGATGGAGATGTACTCTAGAGAGAAGAGGAATGAAGGTCAGCAGGACTAAGACAGAATATATGTGTGTGAATGAGAGGGAGGATAGAAGAATGGTGAGGATGCAGGGAGTAGAGGTGGCGAAGGTGAAAGAGTTTAAGTACTTGGGATCAACAGTTCAGAGTAATGGTGAGTGTGGAAGAGAGGTGAAGAAGAGAGTACAGGCAGGATGGAGTGGGTGAAGAAGAGTGTCAGGAGTGATTTGTGACAGAAGAGTACCAGTAAGAGTGAAAGGGAAGGTCTACAAGAAGGTAGTGAGACCAGCTATGTTATATGGGTTGGAGACAGTGGCATTGACAAAAAGGCAGGAGTCAGAGCTTGACGTGGCAGAGCTGAAGATGTTAAGATTTGCACTGGGTGTGACGAGGATGGACATGATTAGGAATAAGTATATTAGAGGGTCAGCCCAGGTTGGAAGGTTTGGAGACAAAGCCAGAGAGGCAAGATTACATTGGTTTGGGCATGTGCTGAGGAGGGATGCAGAGTATATTGGGAAAAAGATGCTAAGGATGAAGTCAGGTAACAGGAAAAGAGGAAGGCCTAAGATAACGTTTATGGATGTGGTGAGAGAGGACATGCAGGTGGTTGGTGTGACAGAGTAAGATGCAGAGAACAGGAAGAAATGGAAACAGTTGATCTGCTGTGGCGACCCCTAATGGGAGCAGCCGAAAGAAGAAGAAGAAGAAGAAGAAGAAGATGAAGGTTTTGGTTACCACTAGTACACTGTTTGTTTGTGTTACTACATAACAGCATCATACCTCCCACTGCCCACAAAATCTACCTTAGTCAACTGGAGTCCTTAACTATCAAACCCAATATGATTATTCTGGATGATTTCACCTACATATCCAACAAGTGGCAAGAGTCCTTAACCATTAAACCAGATACAATTATTTAGGATGATTTCAGCTATTTACTGACCAAGTGGCAAGAGTCCTTAATTATTAAACATAATATAATTATTTTGGAGTGATTTCAGCTCATATCTCTTAACTGTCCAGATTTTTGCCTTATATTTTTGGTCTGTTTGTCATAATTTTTTTTCTTTTTCTGAGTGTTTGAGGCAAATCAGTGAGGATTAAATTCACTATGTAATGACAGGCATTTCAGTTTCAGACTTCATATCATCCAGAAAATGCATGGCAACATAAGACCTTTTATTCTAATAACATTTTAAGATTATAAGAGCAATAGTAACAATTTGTCCCTATTTTTAGTGCTCACTCAATTATTTTTGACTTTGTCCAGATTTCTTGTGCTAAGAAGTTGAGAGCTAAGTTTCAGCGACATATCCAGAAAGTGGCAAGAATCCTTAACTATTAAAACTGATATAATTATTAGGTGTGATTTCACTACATATATGTCAAGTGGCCTTAACTATTAAATCAGACACAATTATTCTGGGTGATTGCAGTTACATGCTCAAGTGCCAAGCATACATCACCAACACCAAATGTGTACAGCAGTTACTCCACTTTATTATTGCCGATTTCCTTACCCAAACAGTACACTCGCCTACTGGGGGCTCCAATCTCCTTGACCTTGTTCTTACTAATATAGCATCCATCTGCTCATACATCATGATTAAATATGACCATCAGGCCATAATCCTTTCACTAAAACCCCAGCTCAACACTCTGTACAACCATACTATAGTCAGGGGTTTATGTAAGGCCATTCGTCTAGCACTCCCAGATGACCTAATACATTTTCAAAACTCTCCTCTGCCATGAATCCTACAATAAACGTAGCCACTTATGAATACAGTTTTACTCCCACCTTAACCTCTGCACTGAAACATCTCTCCCCATCTAGCACAAATATTATGGTAAATTTAAGAATAAACAACAGTGGTGGAACTCCAACATCAACAAACTCTATAACAAAAGGAAAGCAAACAAAAATACATCTGACACTCAGCAATAAACTCAAATCCATTCATTTTTGAAACAATCAAAGAACTCTGACACAAGATTAAAACTTGCAAAGACAAGTGTGAACTGAACATAGCCACCTCTTCCAAAGATGACACATTCTTAATTCACTATGTTAGGAACATCATAAGCGGTACTCAACACTTCACAGAACTGATCTCACAGAGAAGTAAACAGTTCAAACCTGAGGACATTGTCAGTGTACTCAGTACACACACACACACACACACACACACACACACACACACACACACACACACACACACACACACACACACACACACACACACACACACACACACACACACACATATATAAATGAACCTGCATCCTTCTCTATATGACAGTATACTCATCGATAATCTGAGCTCCAACCGCCCCCACTCTCCACTTCTGCATCTCCCCACATAATAATACTCAGTCTCTGTCTCCCCCCGCAGTTACCATTGAACAGGTCCTAAATGCATTCTACATAACTAGCAGCACTAGTTGTATTCTTCCATAAAACATAGCATGCCACCCCTTAGTGAGCTGAGCACTAAACATAACCTCAGTGATATCCTATTAAACCTATTCAGTCTTAGCTTCTCCAGAGGATACATGCCTGAGGCTTACAGAATGGCTGTTGTGATATCCATAAACAAGTGTGGCCATACCACTGAGCCAGGGAACTACACACCAATTAGTGTTACCAGCATCATCTGTAAAGTAATAGAACATATACTGCAACACATATACAATTATATTAGCAGCCTAAACTCCTGCAATCCAAATTTATTCTGCTTTGTGATGAGCAGTTTCTCTCTACTAAATCTGGCTCACATATTTCAGAAGGTATCCGAAGCAGGGGGTACTGACCATTTAGTATAGAGTGCCTACCTGTAATTAGCCAATGCCTTTGATACTTTCCCACACTCTAGTATCATTAATAATCGTACCTGTTGAAATACTAACCCTAGTAACCTGCTGGATGGCAAGCTGGCTCATAGACAGAACCTACACATTCAGGGTTAGTGGCACTCTGTCCTGTAAAAGGCTTGTCACCACTGGCATCACACAGGGTTCCATACTGAGCCCACTCCTCTTGGGCATATACTACTCTGATGTTAAAGGTCATGTTGAGTGTCTCTGGCTGACAAAGGTTGCTGCTGATTGCAAATGTTGTGCTGTCGTAACTCTCCAGCTTATTCCCATATACTACATGGGGACCTAACCTGCACTAGCTCCTGGAGTCAATACCATGTACTCAAGCTCAATACGAAACAATGCACATAGGTGTTCATAGGTGTATACAAGGCTAATAACTGCTGCCACTTTTATAGGCCTAACTGTGCAACCCAAATGTATTCCATGAGTTACTGTGCCTTAGAGGTTATTTTAAGGGGTGTATGTTAGGACATGATTTAATATCTGCCTCTGTCCATCAGAGATACAAGTGTAAAACCAGGGGAAAATGTTTGATTTCCCATCCACTTCAGGAAACAAGAATACCCCTGAGCCTACCATATAAATGGTATCCCCACTCAAAGTTGATACTTTTATTAGAGACCTGCAGCAGTAGTGGATAATGAGCTATCTATTGACCACCATGCATTATATGTTGTTAGGAATTCCTTTTACAGAGCCCAAATAGTTACTAAAGCTATATTCTCCAGATCAGAGGACAATATTTCTAGACCAAAGGATAATATTGCCTCTTTAACTGCTCCTTATCAGGCAATAATGGAATATAATGATTCATTTGGTATGTATCCATCCAAACAGTGTCTAACCTGAAAAAACAAAACAAATTCTAATCAAGAACATCTCTAGTATGAGCTCTGTAAGTTATACACAGCATCTGAATGCTTTATCACCTTACTACAGCTTTTACAGACTACTGCAGGGTGACCTCTGTTTGGCATACAATACCGTATACCTATACCTATATCTGTCTCTCTCTCTCTCTATACACACACACACACACACACAGACACACACACACACACACACACACACACACACACACACACACACACACACACACACACACACACACACACACACACACACACACACACACACACACACACACACACACACACACACACAAACAGTTAATCTTCAAGGACCTAAATTTACATTGTAATATTAATAGAACCTGATTGCAGAAAATCTCTCTCTCAAAGAGTCCTCTATCAATGAAATAATCTCATGCTCCATGTCATCTAAAGTAGCTCCCTAACTCCTTTAAAGCCAATCCTGATGAGAGAATGGGGGTTTGTAAATTCTCCCTAGGCTTTTCTTCCCAGGTCCTTATGGATACATGGAGTAAATAGTGATAATTACTATAGCTCATTTTTGAGAATGACTTCTCCAAACAAATTTGAAAACTCACCTCTTGATCTTTGCTCTTGAGGTGATTTCTTTAAACTTCTGAATGTATTTCTCAAACATATAACATCTTGGTTATGATACACAAGCACCCATACACATATATGTATATATAAATGACCCTGCGTCTTTCTCTATATGTGCGCTGCCTCTCACAAGTACACTGCAGTGAATTGTGGCATTCACAGATCAGGCTACTTTCTGCCAGTTTTACTTCTCAACTCAACCTATATATAGTAAAGTGAGTAAGATACATACATACAGATAAGTTTGTAATAAATGTATAATAGTTTTTCCTTTGTCATTATGGAGGTTAAGACTATTTTTAATGTCCTGCATCCAAATTTCCAGACTAAAACTGTAAACTATAAACATTACTGAATATTTCTTATCACTTTTTGAAAACAAGGTTAGGAAAATTAGTAAAATTTGAAGTTTCATGGAGGATATGGATCAGGCAGACAAGTACACATGGTATGAATGTCACCAATGCTAGCAATATCACCTATGGAGCAAGACAGGTACACACAGTATGAATGTCACCGATGCTAGCAATACCACCTACAGAGCAAGAGAAGTACACATAGTATTAATGTCACTGATGCTAGCAATGCCACCTATGGAACAAGACAGGTAAAAACAGTATGAATGCCACCAATGCTAGCAATACAACCTATGGAGCAAGACAAGTACACATTGTATGAATGTCACTGATACTAGCAATACCACCTATGGAACAAGACAAGTAAAAACAGTATGAATGCCACCAATGCTAGCAATACAACCTATGGAGCAAGACAAGTACACACAGTATGAATGCCACCGATGCTACCAATAACATCTATGGAGCAAGACCAGTACACACGGTATTAATGTCATTGATGTTAGCAATGCCACCTATGCAGCAGGACAAGTACATACAATATGAATGTCACCGATGCTGGCAATACAACCTATGGAGCAAGACAAGTACACACAGTATGAATGCCACCAATGCTACCAATAACATCTATGGAGCAAGACCAGTACATACGGTATGAATGTCACTGATGTTAGCAATACCACCTATGAAGCAAGACAAGTGCATACAGTATGAATGTCACCAATGCTAGCAATATGTCCTGTGGAGTACAGATGTGTCAAGCTCTCATTCAGTCTTAGTTAGTGATTCAATATGGCATTTGTCAATAGCCACCACAAAGACAATAAAATGTACACATAGAATTTCTAGGTGATAGAGTTCCCTATAACTTTCATCTTCCAAAAAAAAAAAAAAAATGAAAATGTCTGCAGTTCTCTCTTGTTACATGGCTCAGCAGTCTGCTCTCACCCCATCTGTGGCCAGTCTGATTGCAGTACCACTTGTAAGGCAGTGTAGCAACTGCCTTATTCTTACTGACTGTTTACTGCTTCAACAAACTGATAACAGTACGACCTATGACAGATGTAAATATTTAAGAAACATCCACGCAAACCTCTTGCCCTTTATTAGTAAGGATCATACATCCACAATACAAAGCAGTCACAACACAACCCTAAGCCCATAATCTATGCTGAGGCTATAAAGGCATAAATGCCAAATCATCCTCGATTACATTGTAAAAGATAGCCTTCAGCAGACCAGACAACCAGTGGTGGCTGGTGACTTCAAATTAAAGGGAGGCTGCAGGAGACAGCTGAATGGGTGGGCCAATGGGAAGGGGTGTGGTCAACTAAAAGGGGGTGGAGCTATGCTCACAACAACTGGAACTTTAATTAAGTACGCTGCCCTGGGTGCCAAACTGTCATTATGAGAGTCCAATCAAGACAAAATGAAGAGTAGAAGAAAAAAATATTCCAGTGCATTGGCTACATGACAACTTAATTAATATCTAGATGGAAACACAAAGGTTGTGAGGCATGAAAAAATAAATTAGTTTTTAAATACATTACTGGAATGCCAGTCAAAAGTACTTATTATTATAATTTATATTCAGCTTTATAAAATTACCAAGTAACATGCTGAACGTAGCAATCTCTGTGATACCCCCACTTGTAAAAATGTTTCTTATCCAAAAAAGATTTGCTGCCTGACAACAACTATCTACTTGTTTCATAGGGAAGACATAATCAAAGTAAAAAATGAACAGCAAACAAGAAACAAGCTCAAGATAAATTGCTTAAAGGATTACTGCACAAGTTATGAACCACAAATGATAGATTGGCATTCCATTTAGTTTATGGGTAAAGCCTGCAAAGATGACTACAAGTCTCCAACACATGTAATGAGCTTCTGAAAATACTGTAATCCTGTCTTTTATTACAAATACTGTCATATGCATTTCAGTACCTAAGGCTTACATGTTATCTAGTTATATAAACATTCTCTGCATAGCAACAACAAAAAGGCTTTCAATGTTGGTAATTCTTTAACAGTATGCTTATTAAAGCTTACTTGCATCTTAACAATCTTCGACAAGCTTACCTGATGGTCATTACAGCATTGCTACTTAAACACAGAGCAATAGGGCACTGCAACAGCATGCATTTTCTGAATAATAAGAAACATAAATCAACAGTATAAAAATATGACAGAAAAACAGAACATTCTGCAAAATCAAAGACAGGTGAAAATCCATGGTCGTACTTGTGGTCTACCTTGGATGGGGGAATACTCTGCACATTTACACTGCATAACTGCTCCTTGCATTGCTCGGACACATCCAAAGCCACTACAGTGGGGAGTGGGGTGCAACAATCACAATTTGAAATGTTTCTGGCTGATGGTGATGGCTCATACCTCTCAAACTCAGAGCAAGAAATCTGGACAAAGCCATACATAGAAGTGGGACACAGGCCCAAAAATAAGAACAGTTTTTAAATATTGCTCTTATAAACTTATAAAGATAATAGACTAGTAGTAGGTCTTGCATTAGTATGAGTTTTCTGAAGAGTATGAAATCTGAAACTCAAATGTCTGCCATTATTTTCTAACTTCAGTCTTTAATGATTTGCCAGAAAACCACACCTTTATGAAAAAAAGACCAAAAATGTGATGCAAAAATATAAAATTGCCACACAATACAGCTGGGAACCTGTCAAAGAAGGGGCACCTTTATAATATTAGTACTCTTAGCTTGAGCAGCTGACAAAATAAGAGCATCTACATGCATTTCTGAAATAAAAGTAATCTATAACTCTGGCCATTACAGTTATTTATAATTGTAAACCCTCCACATTTTCTTCCAAAATTGCCATTATGCAGAGGGATTATTAGGGGGACAGCAACATTTTGAGCCACAATTGGGGACAGTTGAGAGGTTTGGATATTCTTAATTATATAAAGTGATTTATTTGCATGTATCTCTCAACCTCTTAATGCAGGAAATCTGGACAAGACCAAATATATTGGGGGAACATACAAACAGTACTAAAAATTGCTCTTGTATAAACTCAAGACAGTTGATAGAATAACAGGTCTTGCTTTAGCATGCATTTTTCTGAAGGTTATGACATCTGAAACTCAATGTCTGCAATTATTTAGTGACTTCATTCCTAAATGATTTGCCAGAAAACCACAAATTTTATTTAGAACAAACCAAAAATAAGAAGCAAAAATCTGGACAGTTGAGAGGTATAGTTCAGCCGGGGCTGTCTTTGAGTTTGCTGCCCTTCCCCCCTCACAAAATCATGGTCGAATGGAGCCTCCCCCCTGCAGCCATTCCAATGTCCCAGTCCTTGGTTATTTTTCCCCATTTACCATAAACACTGTAATGTGCATACTGCTTTACTTCTGTAATGATATGGATTTCATTTGAAAGTTTTATTTTGCATTTTACAGCACAAACACTAACATATATCTGCTAAATAAAGTAATGCAGTCTCACAATGAAAATAGGCCTAGCATTAAAACTTCTCTGCCCTTGAAACTCACATTCATTGAAACAACATTGAAACCCACATTCAAAGAAAATGCATTTTGCCAGTGGCAGATAAAGATTAACTTTGGGCTGTTTTCAAATCATAGACCCTTTGAACATGAAACATACATGTGCTCTTTGATACACCTTCCTGATTGTATTAAATTATATTCCTTGTACAATACAATACAGTTGTTAGAGGGTATTTTAAATGTATTGTTTTGAACATTTTTCCAGTAAACAATGAAGCAAAATGCATGCACCAATAATGACAAAACTGCCCAATTCAGAACATTTCCAGCATAAAAGTCTACTCAAACTTTTACAGTCCATCAGTATCAGTAAATATGCACAATCTCTGAAGAAGTAAAAGTCATCTAAATTCCACATTAAAGAAATCTGTAACTAATGAAGAGGTTGCTGCTAGCAAACAACTTTATATGTCATTGTTTCATCTACAAATAAAGTGCCTGTTGCCCTTGAGGAATAAATTGCCTATGTTGCATTAAAAAAATGATAAGCTAGTAATATCGCAATAGGGAATGGATGACAAACTGATAACAGGTTCATAGTTATTAGGTATCTTCTCCAAAAAGGACTGCAGCATCCACCCCCTTTACAACATAGTACAGTATGAGCAATGCATCTACATACTGTGGGAGTAGAACCTACAGCCTTCTTCATCAAAGGCAAGTACACTACCTGTTGTGCTATTAAAAATGCAAGCCAACTCAGCATAAGCAGCACTAAACTTTTGTTCCCCTGCAGCTCTCAGCTCCTTGTAAAATCTACTCGGCACTCAGCTGTATCTCTGAACTTTGCAGCACAAGAAATCTGGAAAAAGTCAAAATTTATTTGGGGTGGGGGGGGGCTAAAATCCAGGGACACATTTTAAACATTGCTTGTATAATGTTGGAAAGTTGCTAGAATAAAATGCTGTGTTGCCACCATACATTTCACTGCCAAGTCTTAAACCCGGGACCCTGCGCAAAACAGTGAAAGCAACATACCGCTATGCCAAATCAGCTGTTTTGTGAAAGAGAGGAAGACAAACTTAAATGGCTACCATTTACTAAATTCAGTTCTCACCATAGCTGTCAACCTCTTAGCACAAAACACCTGAACAAAGTCAATAATGGGGGAATACAGCCCCCAAACATATTCAGCGAATTCAGTTCTCACCATAGCTCTCAACCTTAGCACAAAAAAACCTGGACGAAGCTAATAATGGGGGGATGCAGTCCCAAAAATAGGGACACATTTCAAATACCCATGTTATAAACTTAGAAAATTGCTAGAATAAAATGTTTTGTGTTACCATGTACTTTCTGAAGAATATGAAGTCTGAAATTCAAACACCTGTTATTTTTATTTATTAAACATTTGTTAACCAGGAAAGTCTGACTTGGAACAAAAGCCAATTTTCAGCAGAGGCCCAGGAAGAAACACTGCAGACACATGTCTTTGTAAGATGGGAGGACATGCAGACTCCACACACAAGACACCCAAGCCAAGAATCAAACCAGAGAACCTCTAGCTGTCAGGCAACAATGCTACCAATGCACCACTGACTGCACAAGGAAAAGCAAACCTACAGAAACCACAGATTTTATGGGGAACAGAACACATATGAGATGGGAGGATATGCAGAGTCCACACAGGTACCCCAGCCAAAAATCAAACCAGAGAACCTGTAGCTGTCAGACAATAATGCTACCATGCACCACTGCACTACTGACTCTGTAAGGAAAAACAAACATACAGAAACCACAAATTTTATGAGGAACAGAACAAATATGAGGCAAAAATCTGCAAACTCTTTTTACAAATGGTGGTGGGTAGGGAATTCAGGCCCTTGCCACTTGCATCCATGGTACAGGGTTCAAGCCTGAGGTATTTTCTACCCACCACCATGTGTTCTGTGGGGCATTTCACACACACACACACACACACACACACACACTAGTTTTTGTTCGCGTCTATGCAGAAACATACACATCCAGTAGTCTCCTTCCTGTCTATACAGAAATCCACTCTCAGCCCGCACAAGCTAATGTCTGGATTTCCGGTCCTCCTGGTAGGTTTCTCAGCCTACTGATGATGCTGCTTTCTCGCAAGAGTAGGCTGGAAGCCCCAGCCTGCTGATGATGCAGTCTGGTATCATTCTTTTCTGCGGTTGTCATCACCACACAGACTTCTGGGCTGCAGGGCAGGGATGCTGTTCTCCCTTATCTGGACTACCTGGCAGAGCAGTCTGGAGGTTTGATAGAGTACCCAGAACTCCATAAGCACAGCACGTATGCGTGGAGTTCCAGACTTTTTTCTTTTTCTTTTCTTTCCCTTTTCTTCTTCATTTCTAGGTGGGGAGACTGCAGTCCTGCAGTCCTATATCACGAGCCGCCCCTGAAGACAACATCCACTCTACCTCCATTGCCACATATTGCAGCTCCACACAAATCACAGCTTGTGCCCCCTTATATGCCAATATTGTCATGTTGCAATGGGAGAAGCACTTTATTTTTTACAATCTTTTTTCTACTCCTTGGAAATTATATGTTTCTTTTTTGATCGACATATGTATTGTTTTGGAAGCCTCAGAAGTTGATATAAGGAATTTTGTAACCTATCTAAACTCTACAACTTCTTTTTTTAAAATTTACTTGAATAATTCCCATAGTATCAGTTATTTAGAAGTGTTGATTGCCAAAGGTGATCTTAACAGGAGAATTGTGCCCAATATTTATCAGAAGCTCCATTATTCTAATGCTTTATTTCATTATTCTAGCTGCCACCCCCAACACGTTAAGAGGGGGATTATTAAAGGACAGTTTATTTGTTTGGGCAGAATTATTTTGGAAGATCATGATTTTGAAATTGAAAGGCAAAAGCTGTCTGAAATGTTTTATTCGAGGGGATATCCTGAAGCTTTAGTGACCCATATAAAATGTGAAGTGAATTCCAAAAGGAAGGAAGGTATTCTTATTCTACTCCTCAAAACCCCTTGTGATTTACCCGTAGAGATTTCTAGAGACATTCACAAACAAAATGGACATTTGATTGTGCCTTCATTACCACCTATACTGAAGATCATAGTGTTGTTTTAGATATTCTCTTTAAGAATTGGAGTATATTTTCTTGTTTTGGGAATATTGTTGATATTTTTGGGTAAAGGCCATGAACTATATATAGAACTGGGAGATCACTTAAGGGGTTTCTTGACATGGGAGAAACACAATACCTTTGTCTAATAGGAGGAAGGGCACTTTTAAGTGTGGTTATTGTAAATATACATTTATTTTGCAACAAGACAAGGTTGTGACAGGGGAACAGTTTGTTTATACCTCCTTTCACTGCACTTGTAATTCTTTGGCAATTATTTACATGGCAAAATGTTTACAATGCAGTTGGTTTTATATTGGAAAGACTAAACATAAATTTAGGGAATGAATATAAGAACATACTCAGGATATCAAAAACAAAACCCTGAAAAACTCCCTATATAAGCATATTCAACTTTTTCCAGAACATGGTTTTGCTTTTTTTGGTTTAGATATCATACCTGAAGAAGTTAGGGATGGACCCTGGAAGGACTTAATTGAATGCAGGGAAATGATCTGGCAAATTAAATGCCTGTGCTCTCCCAGGTTTGAATGAGCACATTTCTATTGCTAGTATATTACATCTTAAATCTTATACGATTTAAAGTTTTTTTGGATATAGTTCTTAATATTTTTATATGTAGGAGAATTTTTAGATATTCATATATTCTAATGTTTTTTTAAATAGTATGACATTCTGCTTATTGGCTGTTTTAGTCATATGATTAGGTGATAAGAAGCATTTAAATGATGTAACTAAATGTATGTTTTATGGATTGTGAAGAAGTCCTAAGATATAAGCAGACAAAAGTGCTTAATCCTGGGTTTATTTATTTTTCTGGCTTAGTTTGTGAAAATAAAGTTTTGTTTTGTGTGGTGCCATTTTACCAGCATCTTGTTTTTGTTTCAATATGCCTGTAAGGCCCACTGTCTGTTGTCAAAAATATCATAGTCATAGTTGTTTATAATTGGGCAAACAGACTCCACATTTACCAAAACAGGGTGACTGTAAGCTGCTTCTTCAGTGCCAGGATCCATGATGTCACCGGACAAGTATGACTAAGACTTAGTGATGGCCCATGTGGGAGTGAATGGCCTGAGGTACTGCACCCAGAGACATGACGGAACTTACTATGCAAGTGCTAGAGGCAGGAAAGACACTAGTCTTAAGTAATATCTTGCCTTCAGTAGGAATGATGCCTACATACCAAGACGAGGGAGATTGGGGGTTGTTATAATGGTTAAGGTGTTTACCTCACAAGCAGAAGGTACAGGGTTTGCGTCACCATTAGAAAGGTAAATTGGCTAGGCTTAAAATGGCCTGCAGTGGCAGCTAGTCTAATACTTCCCTGTGAACCTATGAAGATATTTGGCTTTAACAATCAGATAAGTAGTTAGTGTTATTCTAATGGGATCTAGTTTGTGTCAGTCTGGGATGAAATTGTAGATAAGACTTCCTGTTTTACCACTGTTAGCTTTTATTTCTTATATCAGTGCCTCTGTACACAGACTAAAGCCTTTGTTGCTGTCATAGTGCTCTTTTTCAGTAAAGTCTCTCTACTGGACATTCCTTAACCCTAAGATTGGGCAACACCATGGTGGCAGTCAATGCAAGGAGTCTAAAGAGGAAGATCCCAGCCTTTGTTGCTGTCATAGTGCCCTTTTTCAGTAAAGTCTCTCTACTGGACATTCCTTAACCCTAAGATTGGGCAACACCATGGTGGCAGTCAATGCAAGGAGTCTAAAGAGGAAGATCCCAGACTATGAGACCCTCCTGCAACTCAAACACATTCATATCTGTGTAATTCCTGAGACCTGGTTTAATTGCAATGAAAGCCATCCCTCTCTACAAGTGTTTTTTACTCATCTTGCCTTCAGGGCCTTGGGTTACTGCAGGGCAGTGCTTGCATTTGTCAGAAACACCATCACCTCACATCAAATTACCCACAACCCTAACTTGGAGCTCCTGGAGATGCAAATCACCCTTAACAAATCCAACTATTACTTCATTTCTAGCTACAGATCTCCCATCAATTTTCCAAACAGATCACATAGATTATACTAATACCATTGAGGGGTTAACTATCAAACCAAATACCTTCTTACTGAGGACTTCAATAATTCAATAATAATTTAAGCATGTGACTTACAGCTCTAAAATGGAATCCTCATCATTTCATAGATTTTGTTAATACCAATGTACTAGAGTAAATTGTAAAGCTGCCCACTACAGCCTCTGATATCCTTGGCCTCGTCCTTACCAACCTGCCTGTACTCCACCACCCATCTCCTCATCCATGGTTAAATGTGACCACAAATCAGTTACCTTCTCTGTCAGGCTTAATGGTAACATCCTATCACCAAATAAAACCATCTTCAAGTACTTCTCCAGGGCAAACCTACTTCAACTTGTAGATGTAAACTTGTTTTGAAAAACTTAAAAAAAAAATGTGTTAAATTATTGTTTAAAGACGCTGTTTCAAAACTATTTGTAAACTGTTTTCAAAACTCCCTCCTGAAAATAAACTTGCAATAGTTGGTACTGCATGGATAAGTGCTGGGCCCTCAACTGTATGGCATTTATATTTTAGGTATCCAAGCCAATATCCCTGAGGTGTGATTGACCAAGTTTACTGACAACTGCAAGTCGGACACTGTTATCCGCTCATCCACTGATACTAAACTGTTCCAAAAAGGACTGGGATATGCACATAACTGATGTACTTAAAATGGTCTCAAGCTAAATGCCAAAAAAGTGCAGCATAAATAGAGTAACACATGCTGAGGCACTTAACAGCAATCTTCCTAAACAACAAAGATCAGCTAGACCACTTGCTGCCAAAGTTACATCTCAGCAAGCCCAAAGGCACTTAGAAAAACAACACCTAACATCACACATACTGTCACTCTCAGTGCCTCCCCAAACACTAAGCCCCAGGGCAAGCAAACACACTCCCAGGACTCTCATCATTTGGGACTCCAATGTAAGACCAAGAACCAGCTCATGACAATGTAATAAAGGCACACCAGGACAGCTGGAACATATGAAACAGTAACGGAGATCTGTTTCCAGAAGTATAGCCAATGCACGGACTGGTGAAAAATCAAGCTTTTAATGAAACAAGTAAATCAGATATAAATCCTCCACGTTAAGCGCTTTCATCCACATAAAAGTGGACTTCATCAGAACACATATAAACAATAATGAATCGTATTTAAAGAATTTTTGGCGCCAAAAAATAAATGCTCCATCTAAACATTTAAAGTAACAGGTATCTGTGATCTTAAAAACACAATTGAATATTCAGTTGCTCATAAATAAGCCACATATCCATAAGGCTACAGTCTGTAACCAAACTATATAAAAATAATAATATATGTTTATATAAAAACATCATTATAAGAATAAAAATATCATTATAAAAATATTATAAAAACTATTATAAAAGTAAAATGACCATTGGATCTGAGGAAGAGTTAATATCTATGTGAAGTATATAAAAATAATAAAATCTGTATATTTTAAAAATGTTATTATTTTAATAATTTATTTATAAATCATATGTTCCAGCTGCCCTGGTGTGTTTTTGTTACGTTGTCATGAGCTAGTTCTTGGTTTTACAACAGTCGGTTGTAATGGAGGGTACCAAGGATATGCCAAATGCATTATTGGACAGGGAGGAGTTCTTTAAACTACAAACAGAGGTAAATTCTTTAAGAGGAGAGGTTTCCCAACTCATCGAGTTGTTTGCCCAGTTTCAGCATAAGGGCACGAGCATGCAGGAGGCTACGTATGCGTGCAATTCTAGTTGTATTTCCCGCTGTGTCTCAACACAGGTCGAGATACCCAATGGACAGGGAACAGTCAGTTCCAGACCCGTGTCCCCGGTTTCTGAATATTTAAATCTTCACAGGGTTTCCAGCAATTGGAGTGCTGGTTCGGATAAGGACTTTACCTTTGATTTTTTTATTTTTAACATCAATGAAGATTCTGAGTGTTTGGGGGCACGACCGAAGCGCCCTATGTCTAATAGGACTTATTCCTCAGTCGCCAACAAGGTCTCAGATAGTCAAAAAGGTACTGTTACTTGTAGTTCTAGCCCTCGGGGCAGAATTATGCCTATTACTAGTAAAGTTGGTAATAAAGTGAATCAGTTAGACAGTTTTTTGACCAAAGACATTGATTTTTCCATGTGCAGTCATGTTAATGAACTGGAGGGCAAACAAACTTTTAATACAAATGGGAATTTAAAGGACATGATTTATTTATTGGGTAAAAATTTGATTACCATCAAGGGAATCAAGATTGATAATGCATATTTGACTAAATGTATATCATTAAGTATTGCACCAATGGGTTTGCCTTTTTTTAAAGTACCTCTGGGTGTACATATTGATGAACAGACTATGTTAGATTTTAATTCTTTGTTCAACAATTTTGGTTTTGATTTCATGAAAATGCTCATTAAGAAGAATGATGAAAGATTATGTAGACTATTGGCAAAGGTTGAGAAGCTAAATAATAGTATAGTAAATGATTTATTGTTTCCCTAGTGGGAAAAACTATATGAAAAACAATATAGGATGGCTGATAGTAAGGCTCAGGCAATTTATGACAAAAAAAGTTAGAAAATTAGGAGACCTTGATCAGTATAAAACTAACAAAGCATATTTATGGAAAGTGGAAGAAGATGTAAATTATGAGGAAAAAAGTAGGAAAAGCCCAGATAGTGGAACTGGTAGAAAAAGAGGTTTACATTTTCAGGGAGGGAGACACTATCCAGCCCCAAAGGAGTGGAGAAAGGATTGGAAATGGAAGGGACAACCTCAGGCTCAGAATTGGACACAACAAGGGAACTATAATTAGGGGGAGAGAATCATTCTGAGGTTTTGGATGTTTTTAATGCAAGTACAATTTCAAATACGGATGACAGTGAGGTTATAGGAAAATGTTTTAATGACTTCAAGATTTATAACTACACTTGTTCTGATATTAGTTATGAACATTTTTCATTATTATCTAAAGGAATGAAATTTATTCCTAGTGTTAAATTTAATTTAGTGGATACCATTACTGAAATGAAATTATACTGCTGGAGGTTAAACTGGAGGTTAAATTTGGCTTTATATATTAAAGATAGCCCCTCTATTTCAGTATATGATGACTTAAAAATTAAGAAAAGTGCATACATCCCACCCACCCACCCAAATGTGGCTAGTTCTGAAAAGTTAGTGTCCCAGGATATATATAACATTAACACAAAAATTAGGAACTGGACAGTTCAGGATAATTTAACTAAAGGTGAAAGAGAAGTCTTGGCTGACTTAACTAACAATAAAGATATTCGAGTTATGAAACCAGATAAAGGTGGAGGGATGGTCTTCTATAATTCTTTAGATTACACAAATGAGATGTACAAAATGTTATATGAGACTGGGAATTATGAAAGCGTGTCCATCAACGAGATTAATATTGGATACAAACGTATCGATTTTAGTTTAGAAGAATATTTGTTGGACAGCCGTATTACTATTGAACTATATAACTTTTTAAAAGTGGAACATCCCATCCTTGCAACTATTGTTGGTATTCCCAAAGTCCATAAGAACATTGGTTATCCACCTTTTTGCCCCATTGTTTCAGGTAGTCATTCCAAAATCTATCCTTCTGGTGTAGTCATTGATAGATGGTTAAAACCCATCTATCTGAATATACCACATATGATCAAGGACTCCTGGGCTTTTTTGGCCAATTTAACTACTACTATTTGGAAAAACAATTACATTTTTATTACCATTGATGTCATCAATCTTTTTTCCTGTATACCCAAACAACAGGGGTTGGAAGATTTTTGCAATAGTTTAAGAAAGTTTTCAAAATTGGAATGGGACAAGATCTGTTTAATTTTGGATATGATGACAATGGTATTAGATCATAATTATATACACTTTGAAGGAGAAAACTTCAGACAAACCAAGGGCGTGGCTCTAGGGGCATCATGTGCCCCCATATTTGCCAATTTGGTTATGCTGGAATGGGAGACCACTAAGTTGTTTTGTAGTAGTTATTATAAAATGTTACATATTATTCTAGGTTTTTGGATGATATTTTTATACTATGGGATGGACCCATTGCAAGTGTTTAGCCATTTATTGACTTTTGGAAAATTCTAAAGTTTACGTATAATTGTAGTACCGAGGGTATCATTCCAGTCAAGGATTTCAGTCTAAAATATTTAGAAAAGAAATGTTTTCCAACAGTTACTTGGAATACACTAGTAGCCACCCTAGATCCATGATGAGAAATATTTACAAGGGACAATGTATAAGAGCTGCCCGTATGACCTCTTGTTATGACAGTATGATAGAAGAAATGAATTATATTAAATCTATGTTCAAAAGTAGGGGTTACCCTATGGCAATGCTTAACGACATTATTATGTAGTTCATGAATGGGGAAAAAATACCCTCCATTGTTGGGCACAGGGGCAGATATAGACACAAAGAAAGGGAAATCAGTGGAACATCCGATAAAGCAATTTAATAGGGCATGTGTTTTGCAATATTCACCATATGTAAACCAAATAAAAAGTATAGTGAGGAAGAACTGGAATGTTGTGGTAGTGGATCAAGAGGTCAGGAATATTCTTGGTTATGGCCCTACGTTTGTTCACAAAATGGGAACTAATTTAAAGAAATCACTTGAATTAGGACCCATAGTTAGGATTAGAAACAATCTGAGTAAACACACAAACAATTGTGGTTGTTGTAAACAATGTTCTGTGATTTTGGACATTTAAGGGGTAAAGTTGGAAAATATTAATAGGACTTACGTACACCATAGGTATGGTAACTGTAATAGTAAGTATGTTATTTATTTAGCAAAGTGTATGTCATGCCCCGCATGCTATATATGTAAGACTGAATGACATTCAAGAAACGTATTTATGATCACCTGTATAGTATTAGAACTAAAGACACAAATGATGCATTATATAGACATATGGATCAATATGGGGCTGCTCATTCATTTAAATTTACAATTATTGATCAGGTCGTTCTGGGACCACGTGGTAGTAATATTAAGGCCCATTTGGGTAAGAGAGAAACTATTTCCCAAATATTTACTGATGCTGCTAGAGAGCCTGGACTTAATGATTACATTTCAATTAAACCTATATTACAGTTAAGTTAAATGTAAATGAAAACATATAATTAATTGTATAGTAGTAGGTTTATATGTAACTATTTATAGTAATATATTCAGTGGTATGTAGATAGTTTTGAATACGTACATTTATATTGTTTTTTATTGCAGGTTTTTACACACTTATATGTATGCACCCTGCCTTGTATGTATTTTAGGGTGTACATGTATGCTTTTTTGAGATTTTATCTCATACTAATTTTAAAATATACAAGTTATGAGATTTTATTGTTTTTATATACTTCACATAGATATTAACTATTCCTCAGATCCAATGGTCATTTTATTTTTATCTTCTTCTTCTTCTTTCGGCTGCTCCCATTAGGGGTCGCCACAGCAGATCAACTGTTTCCATTTCTTCCTGTCCTCTGCATCTTGCTCTGTCACACCAACCACCTGCATGTCCTCTCTCACCATATCCATAAACCTTATCTTAGGCCTTCCTCTTTTCCTGTTACCTGACAGCTTCATCCTTAGCATCTTTTTCCCAATATACTCTGCATCCCTCCTCAGCACATGTTCAAACCAGCGTAATCTTGCCTCTCTGGCTTTATCTCCAAACCTTCCAACCTGAGCTGACCCTCTAATATACTGATTCTTAATCCTGTCCATCCTCATCACACCTAATGCAAATCTTAACATCTTCAACTCTACCACGTCAAGCACTGACTCCTGCCTTTTTGTCAGTGCCACTGTCTCCAACCCATATAACATAGCTGGTCTCACTACCCTCTTGTAGACTTTCCCTTTCACTCTTACTGGTACTCGTCTGTCACAAATCACTCCTGACACTCTTCTCCACCCACTCCATCTTACCTGTACTCTCTTCTTCACCTCTCTTCCACACTCACCATTACTCTGAACTGTTGATCCCAAGTATTTAAACTCATCCACCTTTACCACCTCTACTTCCTGCATCCTCACCATTCCTCTATCCTCCCTCTCATTCACACACATATATTCTGTCTTAGTCTTGCTGACCTTCATTCCTCTTCTCTCTAGAGCATATCTCCACCTCTCCAGGGTCTTCTCCACCTGTTCCCTACTCTCACTACAGATCACAATGTCATCTGCAAACATCATAGTCCACGGGGACTCCTGTCTGATCTCATCTGTCAACCTGTCCATCAGGGCTTATAATAGTTTTTATAATATTTTTATAATGATGTTTTTATTCTTATAATGATGTTTTTATATAAGTAACATATATTATTATTATTTTTTTTATATAGTTTGGTTACAGACTGTAGCCTTATGGATATGTGGCTTATTTATGAGCAAATGAATATTCAATTGTGTTTTTAAGATCACAGATACCTGTTACTTTAAATGTTTAGATGGGGCGTTTATTTTTGGCACCAAAAATTCATTAAATACGATTCATTATTGTTTATATGTGTTCTGATGAAGTCCACTTTTATGTGGATGAAAGCATTTAACGTGGAGGATTTATATGTGATTTACTTGTTTCATTAAATGCTTAATTTTTCACCAGTCTGTGCATTGGCTATGCTTCTGGAAACAGATCTCCGTTACTGTTTCATATGTTTCAGCTGTCCTGGTGTGCTTTTGACTCCAATGTAAGACATATTGATGCCCCTCTAACCAGGATGAACAAGGAAAAGATAACTGTTTCTTGCTTATCTAAAGTCAGAATTTACCATATAATGCATGTACTCAAGTCATTAATCCACAGGTGCCAGTATGATTCCATCATAATCCATGCAGGTGTAAATGACCTGAGATTTACCTCCCTAGACTATATGAAGAGAGACATTATGGAGCTTTCAGACTATGTGTCTCAGGCTGGTATGAGTCTAGCATTGAGAAGCATATAACCATCATAGAAGGTAATACCATAATATGAGCAAAAACTGATTGATTTCAACAGCTGGCCATATTTGGGGTGTTATTCTAGGGGATCTAATATTTGTCAGGTAGGGAGGACATGATTAACAGACAATGTTGGTTTGCCAAGCCAAAGATGGTCTGAAACTTTCCCCTCTAGACTTTTGACTACTGGATAAAACTTTATCCATCTCCATAGTACCTTTTAGGCAATGCCAAATTGCCAGACCTCCTGACATAGCAAAATCAACTCAACTGACCCTCTAGGTGTTACTGCTCAATGCCATGAGCCTAAATAAAAAACTACACTCCCACCAAGCCCTCATCACACTAAAGAAAACAGATATCTGTGCAGTTGCTGAAACATGGTTTAAAGCAGCAGAGAGTACCCATCAGTGCAGGTTTTCAGTGCTTTCTACACGTTTAGAGCAGTAGCTGCACAACCAAGAGACAAAGGTGGAGGTCTCTTGGTGTACATCAACAACAAGGATAACTCTAGGATGGTCAGACAAGATAACATGCTGCAGTTCCTCCACTTGTAGATCACCATAGACAAAAAAAAAATCCCGTACTATATCCTAGCCAGCTACAGGTCACTCTCCATGTCCTAAGAAACTCAAAATACATACTTGGACCTACTGGAGCCATTTACCATCCAACCTAATACCCTACTCCTGGGAGACTTTAATTAACCCTCTATATACTGAGAATCCTATACAACCTCAAATCTACAGATACAGAAATTCCTGGACTTTGTAAATACAGCACCCTTGACCAGCTAGTGAATATACTTGCTACAGGCTCCAACATACTGGATCTCGTGCTCACAAATATGGTAGAATGCTAGCCCCCCCTGCCAAATGTCTTGTCCTTCCTGGTAAGGTCTCACCATAAAACTCTCTTTTGAAATCAAAATCAAATCCATTATCCAATTAAAAGCAGTAACAGTTAGGAACTATTCCAAGGCAAGGTACTTGTTATTAAGTGATGGTTTGTCAAAATTCAATGCCCCCTCCAACCCCCAAAAACACAGAAGCTCAGAAACTCTATACAATCATGTCAATGGCTGCATAGAGACTGCTGTACCTTCTAGAAGTAAGCCCAGGACTAGCCCCAGAAACAAACTGCCCTGTTGGCTTGCCAAATTAAACAGGATACACAACAAAAGGAAAACAAAAATGGCAAAAATCAGGAAGGGTAAGTCCCATGAAGTTACAAACTCTCTCATCAGAGTAAACAGGCAACTAAGAGGGCTAACTAGGAAAATCAATGCCAACTTTGAGGTTAATGTAGCCTCCCAGGTGAAAGATAATCATAAGGCTTTCTACCGCTAAGTCAGAAATCTCAAGGGTTCATAGGTTCATAGGTTGGTACTAGGCTATCAGCCCTAGGGCCTATACAAGCCTAGCCATAACAATTCCCTGTCTATTTCTTCCCACACTATTTACTTCCCTGGACCCCTGTCTAGCAGGGCAACTGACGTGATCCCCAGGGTGAATTTCCTTTCTCCCATCCAATCGTCAAGGTTCCTTTTGAAGAGGACCAAAGAGGCACCCCTGCCTGGGTAGTACACATCAATGTGCTCAACTGGTGGTTAATGGTGGCACATTTACACACCTTGACAATATAGCGAACCTGTTAGCAGACAAATTCAGTTTCAGCTTTACCCCACCCCCACCCCTACTATCCCCCTAAAAGTTCCTTCAAGCATAACCCCTCTAACTATGACTAGGAAGCATGTAACTGGCCACATTCACTAAAGCCAAGAACATGGCCTCAGTGGGCCATAATAACATCAAAGGATGCCCCCTGAATAGTTTAAATAAAATATGATTTATCATGGCCTCTGGAGTCATTCTTTAAATGTAATCTTAAAACAGGCTTTGTGCCATGTGAGTGGAGGACTGTGGCAGGCATCCCCCTTCATAAGGGAGGACCTTCAACAGATCCTGGAAACTACAGACCCATTAGTCTGACTACACAACTACAAAGGCCAGGTAATCTCCAAATTTTATTAAAATGTAGATAAAAAAACTCTATAGCACTTCAGCCCAATGGCCTTTAAAGAGTCTAAAACATACAAAAAAATCGCTCTTGAATATTAACATCAATTAAAAACTTAATAACTTAATTAAACAATTAAAAGTTCATTAAATCAATGCCTTTACCTAATAATATTATAATAACATTTTCAGTTGCATTTACTGAAAAAACATTGATATTATTAAGTTTTATTTGGATTTTTTATTAAAGAATAAAGATTTTGTTAATGTTTTATTTGATAAACCATTTCTTTCTTTAAAAAGAGGTATAGAAGACATGATTGTCCACAGCTACTTCTCAATACCTAATGTTAGGTTAGTAATTGAACCTGAAAATATGGGCACATTGCCTTGTGGTAACTGATATGTTTGTAAGCATATAGTTAGATTTTTTTTTAATAGAATTAATAATGTTATTTATAAACCTAGGGATGTATTTAGTTGCAATACAGAGGGTATCATTTATGCCTTGATATGCTCCAGTGACCTTTTGTATGTGGGAGAGAGCAAAAGGCTTTTAAAATTAGATGGCAGGAGCACTTAAGGGATACTAGAAATGAAAAGACTGAAAGCCCTCTAGCAATGCATTTTTTTCACATCATGGAGGGGATGGTAGCTGTTTAAAGGGTACTGTTTTAGAAAAAGTTAAAGTTTATAATACTTTGGATAATATTTTCTGTCTCTGCATCTTTCTGTTGTATCACAATCTGTATCACTTCCTGATTCTGTTATACCTGCTTGTTTTGTTTATCATATGACTGTACCATTTTTCCTACACAGTTATCATTTTTATTCATTCATTCATTTATTTATTTACTATTTGGCAACCAGTAAGTTAGACAGGTCCAGAGGCCATTTTCAGTTGCGACCAAAGTTGTGACCAGAGGCAACAAACAGTACAAGTAAACTTAAGTTATAAACTTCAGATATGATACAGTTTTAGTAAGTAAAATGTTATACAGAATATAGCTCTTATACATTTCCAATAAAGTAGCAGGTTTACATGAGGATTTATTGGTTAACATGGATTGCAGTACAGTTTGGCTATATGAAATTGCTTCTTAAAGGCTTAAAATTTAATTTCGTTGGAAGAAAATCAAAATAAGTGTGTAAAAAATAGAGATTACAGAGAGAGGTCTAGAGAGTAAGAAGAGAAGACAGATATTAGAAGGCAAATGGAAAGGAAAACAATTGGGAGAGACAGTAAGCATTTGTGAAATGTTAAGCCTTTTAAAGACTTTATCCATTATCCCTAAATCATTACAAGCAACTTCACTGAAGAGGTGCTCAGAAAGGGACTTAAACTTGATAAAAGTAGCTTGATGCCTTGTTTCAGATGGTAGATCCTTTCATAGAGCTGGGTTTGTTCACGAGCATGCTCTTCTTCTTCTTCTTCCATCTATCATCTTAGCTGCAGTAGTATCATTTACTTGCACATTTATATTCTCTTGTATGTTAACATTTTCTTCCTCTGTTCAGTTGAATGAGAAATGTCCCAACCCTTTCAATTTTCTGTGTTCTGCTTTACATTTATTTACTGTATGCCCCACTTACCACATAGATGACATTTCACTTTATAATCCCTGATCAAAAGTGAAGTGTCTCCACAAAGATGTCATGGTTTTGGTTGCTCAAAATATATCAAAGTACCCCTTCCCATTTACATGAACAACAATAGGCAGACCCACAATATCTTTCATTTTTAAAATCACATCAGCTTCCCATCTTCTTACACAAATTTATGTTATCTTTACTTTATTTTTGGCATTTTCACACACTTTATTTCAGCATATCATCCAATTCAATTTCGTCAGTCCTGAAATGAATATTTATTTGTTTATATAGTATCATTTTTTTTTACTTTTAAAAATGTATTTATTCCAAGGAAAGTCATTCACTTTTTTCTCACACTGTAACAGAAACATTTCCATCAGGGTATCTGTTTCAAAAGTAATATCATAAAATGTCTGTTTCCCAAGATGTATGAAAAACTTTACATCTTGAACCATAAATCCCAATGGTGCAATTGTATTGTCCAATATATTGTATCTGTTAATGTTATTACTTTTTTTTTTTTTTTAACTTTTAAGTTTTTCTTTGGGTCACTTTTTCCTGTACTTCTTTTTGCTCCCTCAAATTATATTGTACTGACACAACATATGATTATTTTGGTTCTTCTGCTTGTAAATCTTCATTTTCATTAAAGTTCTTAGTACTGCTCTGTTCCTCTCTACCCTCTCCAAACACTTTTTATCTGCCTCTCCTAGGACAACAAACTCTTCTCTCCTAAGTCCTCCTCCTTAATTAGTTGCAACAGTTTTTCATCATACAATCTGTCTGACTGGATTTCCATATTTATTAGTCCCTTCCACCATTGCTTTCCATTACTTGTCCCTCCTGGACTCCTCCTTCCACATAGGACATTTGAGGCACAGTCTCACTGCATTTGTTATTTTCCTCTTTGTCTTTTACTAGCATTTGCAATATAACTTTATCCAGTGCTTCATTCTTACTCTGCTTCTCCTCTGTAGTGTCAATTCTCCCAGCTGCTTCTGTGCTTGGAAGTGGAAAACATGAGCTCAGTAATGCCTGCACTTGAAAAGATTAGAAAGATTAAGAAAAGTTCCTCAGTACCTTGATCAAATTTCCATTAGTCAGTATGAATACCACCTTTGGCCTCCCCTGAAAAGAGATCACTGGCTTAGTTGGACTAACTAGGCCAACAGAGTGTAAATAAAAAGGTCTTTTAGATTGCTGTGTGATGATTTATTGAAGAGTGTGTCATCTTTGGAGAGTCTCATCAATGGTGATGAGTAAGCAAAACAGGTGAACGTGGTAAGCATGTTAGATGATAGTCGAGAAACGAGCCAAACTTTAAAATAGATCCATACTTGAATGGATGGAAGGTAAACACATCTAAAGATGGCACACTATACATCCTTAGTTAATATAACAATGCAACAAACAACCCAGATCTTAGCCATCAGCTGAATGTTAAAAAAAAAAAAAAAAATATATATATATATATATATATATATATATATATATATATATATATTTATATACATATACACAGTATATTTACAGTCATATAGATGATGTAAAAAGCATACCTTGCCAGTTAAATGCCTATTTGGCATTCTAGATATTGCCTAAGAAGGAAAGTAACTTTTTTAATGAGGAATAGCAATTACTCTTAAAGGGTTTATAAAAAAAACTATTTATTCAGCTGTGTATAGCGAGCAAATACATAAGACTAACAGCTAAATTGTTTACATGTTAGTGAGAGCTAAATGTAGAAAGGATGTGACATTCTAGTGAGACTACTAGAAACTACTATGAATTAGGTTTTGCTATAACTCAGTCCCTCACCATTTAGAATGCATTGTTGTTTAAGCAAATGTTTAAAATTAGATAACTTGCCCATAGACCAAGTATATTGAGAGTTTGTTCTACTTTATTGGCAGAAATGAATGAAAAACGTTGTCCTCCATTGTCATGATGACTTTTGCAACATGAAATACATTTTTGGTTAGATATTAATTCTTGAGGCAGTTCCTTGTCTTCTTGACTTGTTACCTAAACTGGGAACAGCTATTAAAATGTAATAATTTGAATGTGGTTGTCAGAAAGTATTCTCTGTTTGAAAGTCATCCAGTTTATTTTAAGGTATGACAATGATAAGCAGTTGAAGAGAGTGCGGTGGCAAGTTTGACTGTTTTGTTATAAGAGTGGTAATTTTGTTTGAGGTATTTGGACTGGGGCTAGCAAGGAAAGGTAATACAGCCATTTCATGAAGAGTAGTAAGGAGGGTAGTAGGAATCTAGTGTTATCAGTGAGGAAGTATTTGAGTCTGAGGGTGGGAGGATGGCATAATAGTTAAGCTGTTTACCTTGCAGACACAAGGTGCAGCGTTTGATTCTCACATGGGGTAATTGGCTAGGTTTAAAATAGCCCACAAGGGCAGTTAGCCTAGTACTAACCTATGAACCTAATTGAAGAATAGATTATTGTATAAGGAAATTGTGTTTATTTTGAAATATGGAACACTGACACCTGCTGGAGTAAATGTGGAATGGAATTGGAAAAATGTTATATTATTAGGTGAATGAATTGAATAGGTGAACTTTGTACATGTTGTGCTGTGTATTTTGAATTGTTTTTAGTAGTTATTCATCCATTAGTCTGACTAGTCTTATTTGCAAAGCCATGGAAAGAATTATCATGGAAATTACACACAAGGACATAGGAGACTTCCAGACAATGGATCCACCCCAGTTTGGCTTTGTCAAAGGAAGGTCATGTCTACTGAATCTAGTGGACTTCTTTGAAAAGGTCACTAAGGCAGTGGATGAGGAGAAAATGGTGCATGCTGCCTACCTAGATCTGGCTAAAGCATTAGATATAATAGCCCACTTGTGCATTGTCAACAAACTTATGGAACTAGGTATAAACCCCTTTATACCATGTTGGATAGTTAGCTGGCTCACTGATAAGACCCAGAAGGTTAGAATCAGTGATGCTACCTCCACAAATAGTTGTCTACTTCTTGGATGTCAAAGCCAATGTCATAGGCCTCTGGTAGCCACATTCAGAGATGATTGCAAACTGGGAGCAGTCATTCAATTCCCCCAAGATGAGAACACCCTTTATGAAGGTTTAAAACAGACAAAAAGCTTGGTGTTGAAACCATGCCTTAAAATTCAATACCAAGAAATGTTATCATAATATCTTTTGGGAAGTCTGCCACCCTGGGTAACTACATTATCAATAAAACCCCCTTAAAAGTTGATTCACTAGTAAGGGATCTGAGAACTCATGTAGATAGTAACCTAGTCTTCGACCAACATTTGTCCAGGGTGGAAAGAAAATCCTTCTATGTTGCTCAACTTATATGCAAGGGCATAGCATCTAGACCCAGTGAGGTCATCATACCACTGTACTTGTCCATCATCAGACCCATTATAGAGTATAATGCCCCATTCAGTATGTACCTGACCAGACACATGCAGGAAATGGAATGTTCACAAAGGTTTCACACAAAAATAATACAGGCAGTAAATATAATGTCCTATGCTGATCGCATCAAAGCCCTGTCTCTTTACTTATTATCATATAGTCTTCCGAGAGGTGATCTTTGCCTGGCATACAAGGCATCCCTGGAATCTGTTTTGGTGAACCTTTTGTACAGCTGCACAACAAACAGCATCAGACCTACTAGATTAAAAGACCTAAATGTTGCTTGTGACATAAATAGGACATGTTGGAAAGAGATAAAGATGTTTCTCAGAGAATTCCCATTCTCTGTAACAGGTTCCCCATCCATGTGAAGTAGAGTTCATACCTATCCCTATTTAACTACAAGTTGGACCAATGGATGGGCAATTTGAAATTCCACCCGGGTCTGGCTCCTATGTCTCTGATGGACAGAAGCAGTCAGTAAATCACCCCTATATAAATCAAACTTGTAGGTCACATTAGGGATGCATGACATGTTTGTAAGGGCTGTAGTGCACAGGTATCCAAACAAGTCTAGTATGTCCACTCTGCAGAAACATCTTTAATTGTTGGTTGATATGTAACATGGATGCATAGAAACAATTTACCTAGACAGAAGCCTTAAAGAAGACTTCAGGAAAAATCAAAACATAAAGCAAACTTGAAAAAATTAAAACTCTGCCAGGATAGACAATAAAGTGGGACTCAGCTCTTGGAAAGCAACCTATTTAATCTTTAATCTAGTGAAGCAAATACCTCCCACTACTAAACTGCAGCTGGCCAAAGTAATAAATCCAAAAAAGAGAGACTGTAGCCAATTGCACGAACACGGCTAGAAACTGATAACAGTTAAAACAGATATTGACAAGTTGTCTTAAAAGCACGTAAAATTCTATGAAAAGTCCCCAAAAAATCTCATAGAATAAGCTCTTTCGAATCTTCTTCAGTCTTTAATCTTTAATGTACATTTAGTTGTGGAAGTTGAGTAACTGAAGCATTTAAGAACCACTGCTTTGATGGCCTTCTTAATGCAGAGCATTTCTTAGTGGCATGACTCTGCGATTACCTTGGCTATACTCCCAGAAACAATCACCTCCTGGTTTGGAGCAGCACCTTTATCAGACAAAAAAAAATGCACAGTAAATGTGTAAAGGAGTATCCACTGTGGAAAGTTGATCTCAATGATCAACTGGCATGGTGAAAAAATGCCTGCAGGAAGCAATAACTAGAGCCAGAAAGACCCAAAGCAGAAAGAGTTCAAAAAGACCAAAGGAAGTTTGAATCCTGGAATAAACATCTAGTCAGCATTGTTATGTGATAGTAAGCACCAACCATCAAAGGACTACAGACCAAATCTGCAGCAGGCAGATTTCTGAAAGAATCTCATGGAAGAAGCAACTGACTGAATGATCATTCACTCAGTTGGTCAGTGACTGTCTGGTCACACGTAGCATAAAATAATGCAATCCAGTCAGTTAACAAGGATTTGTTTGGGTATATTTATTCTTTTGTACCTGGACTGAAAGGGGTAAACAGCTCATCTGCCTCCTCTTCATGTAAATCCAGAGACAGTAATACTCATCAGTGTATGGAGGGTCTATTTCCCTTGAATTCTGCCTCTAAGAGGAAAAAGAGGGAAGAATGGACTGGCTGAGTTACAGCTCTAAATGACCTTGGACAGGAAGTAATGATCTGATCTAAAGTACAGCTGCACTTACAGAAACAAAAGTGTGGTTCTCTACTAATGCGATCACATAGTCCTAAGATTTGCCAAGCAAATCTGATGGCCACTAAGAGTAACACCATCCAACAGTTAAACTCCAGACCTGCTGAACCAGATAATTCAAGGGTTACATTGCAATGCTTGTTCTGAAATTCAGATTTCAAGGAGAAAAGGGGTTCTTCTTTGGGAACAGAGTAGGAGCACCTCTTTTAAAAGTTACTCAACTAGCCTTTGTTTATTCAGCATTCTGCACCAAATGGACACTCATCAAGTGCCAGCACAACAACGTTTCAAGTATGGGATCTATCCCCACACCTACCATAGAAGGAAAGACTCCTGCCTTCCTCATTTTAATTTCTCTGACAATAAACCAGTGTATCTTGTAGGAGGAGGCAATTCTCCTGATCTGAAAAAGTTGCATGCAGGTTGATGAACATAATAAATTTAGCTTTTTTGAGTATGGTCACATTCACTGAATCTGATACTGAATAAAATGTTTACTATCAACAAAGTCAACATGTATCAAATGGATGAAACATGTTGTAAAACATCTGAAACTTAAACAGGTGCTGCAAATGCTCTATGCAAATTTGCAAGTTCACTTTGTCATAACTTTGCTTGATAAAGATTTTTAGCAACCTCCAACAACTCAGAAATTGTCTACTAGAAGGCTTTATGGAATTAGTGGGATTACCTATGAAGCCAGGCACTGAGGTGATAGTGACTGTCTTGCCAGATGCCTGAAAAAAATTTCTGAACCCTGATAGTTTATGGCACTTCCAGAGACCTCAGCTTCTGTGCCACCAAGTGTATACAGAATGAATATTGGTCTTTCTTCTCAAAAATTGCTGAGCAAACGGGAGAGCCAGGGATGGGAGAAAGGCCAACAGAAACATTTCCCTCTGTACTGTACAGAATATGTTCACTGCCATTTTCTCTCGCTCTCTCTGTAGAACTACTAATCTGGAGAAAACCACATTTTCTTTCTAGGTGGACAGACCAATTTTTGGGGTGTCTTACTCCTAAAAGATCCCCTATAAACCAAAATTTCATAAGCTTATTTCACATTGAAAATGAATGATTTTGCTCCTATGTTCATTTACTCCAGCATGCAGATGGACACCAGGAAAATTGTCTGTATTATGTACATTTCTTTCCAACAAGTACAGGAAAGCACAAATATACCCTTGTTGGCACAAGTACCTTATGTTGTCTAACCTCACTAAGGGAGGCTATAGTTTCAACTTTCTCTGCAGGGCTTAAAGTGTGAGGAGGGCTCCTGCCACTGTTAACAGATTTACATGACACAGACTCTCATGAACAGTCCTCATCCAATAAAATGGGACTGACCTAAGATGGATTTCCAACCTATCATTCATCAAAACAGTTTGCAATGTGTTTGGATGTCAAAAGTAGACCCTCGTCTCCTGAATGGCAGAAGTAATGCATCACTATACTTGCTTCAGAAATCTAATATAAACACGAGGTCCACTGGCACTACACCTTTGAATGAAACAGCGTTATATAGAGGTCCATCTGTGAAAATGGAGGAAGCTATCAGGCTCATAAGGCAAAGCAGAATAAGAGCAGGTCTCCATCCCTGCATCCTCAGCTGGGAAGTTAAAAGCATGACTCCCTGGGCCATTTATCTGAGAAGGAAGGACCAGTATATTAAGAAATCGAGCAGTACACTGATGAAATACTTTCTGCGCCAGTAATGGAGGAAACTTTTCAAAACCAATGCACACCCAAAGGACTACAACTATTACCTGACACACAGTAGAACCTCTCTTAGGAAGCCTCATGAAGTAGTCATTATTATACTTTTACATAGTTATGGGATCCCTAGAAGATTATAATTTTTCTGCCATGCCTCTACTCATCCTTCCAGATACTGGTTAATATTCTGCTGGCAGAAGACAAACTATGGTTAACTACTCTTTAATACATATGAAAATGATCCAGAGCAAAATGCAGAATTCCCCTGTGTGGTTCCCAAGTACTGATATGCCAAAATGGTATCCACTGTAAGCAAAATAAATCTCCCAAAAGCCCTCTGGCAGAGCAAGCATAACAGAGTAGAGGGTCGTGAAATATGCTACATCACACTAATGCAGGATCTATGGAGATGTAACTCCACACTTCCATCTACTATGAAAAAGGAAGCAGTGACAATACAAACCTTTTCCTTAATCTGATGTTCCCCTTGTGGAGTAATCTGAAGAGCTTTTGGAGCACACCTGAGAACAGCTGTTTCTTCAGGGAAGCCTCAGCACAGAATAATTAAGGTGCGATAAGACATGACCTTTCTCAACTTGTCCCTAGGTTTTGGCCATCCGGGTCACAACAAAGCAAAGGAACTGGCCTCCCTTGGATATTTCTGGCTAGTAGTCAGGACTGCTGTGGAGCTTCCTGTGAGATCTGCCTCTTGAATGACTTAGCAGAGACATTGCATGAAGAAACACAGCCTGTCGCTTGGGCAGTTTCTTTATGGTGGGATGAGTCAGTCCAGCTTCAGAAAAAGTGGTTGGTGGTTCTACATTCCTTCTGTTATAGACACATTCTTCCTCTTCTTTTGCAGCTCCTTAAATATCTCTTGGGAGAGCTAGCTGAAAAAGGACTTCACTTACAAGTTGGAATCCTGATTAACATAGTAAGAGAAAACTTACTGTGAAAAGAAAACAGTCACAGCAAAATTAACCTGTCAGCTGTTCTGACCATAGCATCAACACAGTCAGTAGTAGTCTGACTAAATAATTTGAGTTAACGGTCTTTGCAGGAGGATCCTTGACCTCCAGGTCAGAGAGCACTTCCAGATTTTCTGTTGCCTGAATCATAAAGGACAGAATGGAATAGAGAGATCTTGTATAAATGCCTTCTACTCATTCTGTAAAATGGAACATTTCTCCACAGGCCTCCATTGAAAATGGGACTTGTGCCCAGTTGGACTTTCTTGGTAAACAAAAGACGCAGAGAACTATCACTTACCAATTTTGTCCATGGTCTGAGAGGAATAGAAAAAGTCTCTTAACCACTATGTGGCTCAGCTTGTCTACCACTTTTGCAATCGGGCTTAGGAAGCAGGTAATATACCGTCAGCTGCAAGCAAATGACTTGTATGATGAAAAGGAAAGACTATGAGAGCACTGGAAGGTAAGAGACCCTTGCTATGAGAGCACTGGAAGGTAAGAGACCCTTGCTATGAGAGCACTGGAAGGTAAGAGACCCTTGCTATGAGAGCACTGGAAGGTAAGAGACCCTTGCTATGAGAGCACTGGAAGGTAAGAGACCCTTGCTATGAGAGCACTGGAAGGTAAGAGACCCTTGCTATGAGAGCACTGGAAGGTAAGAGACCCTTGCTATGAGAGCACTGGAAGGTAAGAGACCCTTGCTATGAGAGCACTGGAAGGTAAGAGACCCTTGCTATGAGAGCACTGGAAGGTAAGAGACCCTTGCTATGAGAGCACTGGAAGGTAAGAGACCCTTGCTATGAGAGCACTGGAAGGTAAGAGACCCTTGCTATGAGAGCACTGGAAGGTAAGAGACCCTTGCTATGAGAGCACTGGAAGGTAAGAGACCCTTGCTATGAGAGCACTGGAAGGTAAGAGACCCTTGCTATGAGAGCACTGGAAGGTAAGAGACCCTTGCTATGAGAGCACTGGAAGGTAAGAGACCCTTGCTATGAGAGCACTGGAAGGTAAGAGACCCTTGCTATGAGAGCACTGGAAGGTAAGAGACCCTTGCTATGAGAGCACTGGAAGGTAAGAGACCCTTGCTATGAGAGCACTGGAAGGTAAGAGACCCTTGCTATGAGAGCACTGGAAGGTAAGAGACCCTTGCTATGAGAGCACTGGAAGGTAAGAGACCCTTGCTATGAGAGCACTGGAAGGTAAGAGACCCTTGCTGACATCAGCTAGTACCCTCACTTTCTATACTCTCTCACTTGCTTGATCTTGCCCAGGCAGCTACTGAAAAAGTTACATAAGCCCAAAGTGATAGGTGCAGCTGACAAGCTGACTAGTGCAAAAGAGCTGCGAGGCCTGTTTGACCTCAACAGACAAGTCTTTGACTTTGGGGAGGTTAAAGAGAAGAGTCTACATGTTCTCAAGTTCAGCCTCAAAGATCTGACCAGCCAGCCATGCCCTGAAACACAGTCTAGGTGGCATTTTACACTGAGATCTCACTCCCAGTAATGCATATTGGTTGTCTTTCCTGGTTTTAGTTTCATGACGACAAGAGCTTCATCCTTGATAGAAAGTGAACACACCACCATTGAGGGTTCGGAGGCCAAAAACATGGTGGGTGTAACATCTGGATAAGTCCTTGGCCACAGTTTGTTCTCGTGCACGCTTCTTTTTTATTGCTCATCTGGATTCTGCCTTGAATCATGAGTGGAACCCCCTTGCCAATCCCTGCACTGGCTACTGTCCACTACAGTCACAACATGAACATTCAAGAAATGCCTTTATCTTTCCCCTCCTCTTATAATGGACAGACACATTGCAGTGCTGACACTTGCAATTGTAAAGCATTGTGTGCCTTCCTTAGACAGTAGAGTACGATTATATGTATTCTAGCTAGTGATGCAGTGATAGCAAATAAAAAAAAACTTCTTAGGCTCCGAACATGATGTATTTCCAAAAGAGTGCAGCAGGACCATCAAACTGTATTTTCAGTAAGAAAGAACTGCTAACTTTTAAAGATTTCATGTAGTCTCCAGATAATGTGCCTGGTGTGATGATGTCATAGTTTGTAGTGGTGGGATACATAAGAAACCTGAAGGAAAGAGCTTTTGATATTTGTGCAGTTGCCATGGAGAGGTTCAAATAAATGAGATGCCATCTGTTAACTACTGCAGAGGGCTCATCACAATAAGATTATAATTTATCTAATTATTAATGAAAGAATGTTTTAATTCTCAGAAAAATACATAGTAAAGCAGTGTACATGAGAGAAAACGCATCTTAGAAAGCAACTAAAAATGAACACCAGTTCTTTTCTTAAAAAGATAAACATATTTGCTCATACTTAAATAACAATGCTAAACTGTCTCCTTGTTGCACATTTGTCACTCTGTTTATTCAGCTTGAGTAATGTATTTTCCATACTATATATGATATTTTAGAATGCAAACTACTCTAGTATCCCTGTTGTACATTCATTTGCTGAATAATCCATTCTGAGTTCAAATTCTAAATCATTATGTAAGATCTATTATCATTGTTTTTTTAGTTTTTTTTTCATAATTGGTTGCATGTTTGAATACAAAACAACTGCATGCGGTACTCACTGTAAATCCTGGAGCACAGATGCATTTTCCTGTAACACTGTCACAGTCTGCTCCATTCTGGCAAGTACAGATCAGCTGGCAGGCTTCACCATAGAATCGAAGTGGGCAAGTTTCATTGCAGTATAGGCCATCCCAGCCCGCTTTACACATGCACTCACCAGAGAGAGGGTGACAACTATTAAAGAACATAACATAAAACAGGAAGTTAAAATGCATGTACTGAGAAAGATGCTCTGTTTACTACTTGTTTGATCTGTTTACATATAAACATAGAATGGAAACAATATTTTTAGGCAAGGCTCACTGAGAAGTTTGAAACCTTGTTTCATATTTTTTTTTTATTTCCCTCAGTCTTTGCAAACATGCATACTTGTTCCAAAGACCAGCTGTTGCCCACAATTATAGCTTATACCATCATTACTTCTTACAGTGTGCACTTTTGAGGTAGAAGGTCTGAAAGTGGTACAGAAGTAGTGTTGCTGCTACACAGTGTGTGCCCTTTGGCTCATTTCTGTGTTTAGCTGGCTTTCATGCAAAGACTGCATGCCACTGCTAAATCTTTATAGAGTTTGGAGGGAACTCTGGTTTCTCTCCACATCACACAGACATGTTGGTAGGCTGAATACACTCTTACATCCTGTACCATGTGATTGTGTGCATGTACCCTGATACTATATGATAGCCCTTCTCGGATTGGTACCATGAATTATACTAACGTATTTCAGAATAGTCTCTTGATTCCCATGACTCTGAATAGGACAAACTGGTTAATGGAAAAATAAAGTAAAGAATTAAAGTTGAAAGCATTGTAATGCAGATGGCAAAGTACTTTTTAGTTCTTACCTGTATATTCCAATGCTTAAAGTGCAATACATAAATATAGGACTATATTCACATGCATGATACTACATATATAGTAATCTGGGGTTACATGCATGTAACTACATATATACTACTATGGATTTACATGCATATTACTATATATATATATATATATATATATATATATATATATATATATATATATATATATATATATATATATATATATATATATATATATATAGATAGATATAGTTAAATATATACTACTATGGGGTAACATGCGTGTAAGTACATATATACTACTATGGGGTAACATGCGTGTAACTACATATATACTACTATGGGGTAACATGCGTGCAACTACATATATACTACTATGGGGGCATATGTAAGGCACTATGACCACATGGTTCACTGTGCATTCTGGTTTCCCGGCTTCTTCAAGTTGGATATATATTCAGCGGTCACCACTTTCCCCTTGAAGAAGAGGGAGCAGCGGTTTTCAGTTTCATTATCCTCCCTCCCTGTGAGAGTGCTGGGGGTAGATAATTTACTCCAGTGCAATCATTCTGGCCAGAAATGTCAACCCTTCTTGGGCTTTTGCTTAGAAGTCAGTCGGACAGAATTTCTAACCTTTAATTGACATTTTGTCTGACCCATGCAAGTTGTGGGGCCAAATAATCTTCAGTAGATATCTTAAGCATTTTGTATTATTACATGGTGTCCATAAAACATCATCACATGGAATAAATCACTGCAACATACAGAAGGAGTTTACATTGAGAAAGTGAGTTACGTGGCAGGCAACAGAAGAGCTGACTTGGACACCAGCACTACATTTACCAGGAGGGTGAAAAGTAGTCATTCTAGTGGGCTAAGTGGGAAAAAGACAGAAACAAAGCAGATGCTTATTTGAAAAAAAAAGTGTTACTGATGAGGGAAAAGCCAGGAACAAGACAGAAAGAGAAAGAAATAAGAAAGTTCCTTAGTTCTGTGCACAACAAAAAGTGAAAGATACAAAATGTAATAAGACACATCATTCCCAATGAAGGCCAAAGAAAAAGTATAAAAAGGCAAAGACACAGTTTTCCAAAGGTACGGAACAGACTCAGAAGTGGGAACATTTGGTATAAAAAGACACAGAGAAAATAAGGTTTACAAAACAGTTCACAAACCATAAAAAAAAAAAAAAAACAATATAACCTAGCATTTCATAAAAAAGGAGACAGTAATGCTGAACACTAAATACAGTCTTCACGCACGACGGTTGTGATGTCTATGGTTTATCAGCTTGGTGAGTAAACAACAAAGAGATGCTGGGAATATGTTCTGACCTTTATGAGGGATTTAATCAAGAACAGGACACCTAAATATTGACCTGATGAGCCCATAATAAGTTATGAAGTCGGAAGCTCACTTGTCAAGTCCTGCCATTTCTGCCAACTCCAATCACTGAGTAGCAGTATTTCATCATTAGCTTGATGACTTAGAGATTGTGCAAATACAGAGAAGGGGAAACAGTTACAATTTCATATTAACAACAGTTTCAATTTATTTGTATTTGTACAGTCTTGAAGTTAGACTTTATAAGTGGCAAGAATTGTGGGAAGACCCCATGTGCCAGCCCAGGGGTCAGTTCCCTTGCAAACAGCTTTTTTTTACTGGTTTTAATTGTTTCTGTGTCAGGTGATTTTTGGTGTGTGTGTGTGTGTGTGTGTGTGTGTGTGTGTGTGTGTGTGTGTGTGTGTGTGTGTGTGTCCATTTATTATTATTTGAGCACCAGGGCTTTCACTGTGTTTTGCCTTTTGTTAGTCAGAGTGCTATTAATTTACTCATGAGTTCTTGAGCATAGCTTAGGTTGCTCCATGTTCCTTTAATGGTATTGAGTTCCCTAGAAGGAAAATATACCAGACAACATGGGTATCAATGTCATGCCCACATTGTCATTACTACATACTTCATTTATGATGCACTACTTTTTCAAAGTTTTTTTATTTATAAAATATTATGTGATTAGAATAATATCTATATCTTTCTATCTATATCTATATCTATCTATCTATCTATCTATATATATATATATATATATATATATATATATATATATATATATATATATATATATATATATGGATGCATCGTAACCAACTGAAAATCACTTTCATCAAAATTTGTCTTTCCAAGGCACATATTAAAAATGGAGTTACCAAAAAAAGTGCAAAACATCTTTATAAGTGTTTTGCAGAGGGGTAATCCTGTTTGCATGGTACATGTTGGAGATTACATTCCTCAAACCCCCACAAACTGAAGCATACTAACTCTGATATCACACAATACTGTGGAAACAGTGAAACTCCCTTAAACCCCTACCCACTTTAGTTATGCATGGTAAAACCCCGACCCTGCCCCTAACCCTATTGTGTATCTTAACGTAAAAAAATCCTTCCTATAAGTCTACCACAATTCAGACAAATGTGAATATATGCAGGTTATTGATAGTGCATTGGAAAAGGAATTTGCTTCCTTTTTCAACATACTCAATGTCGATGTGTTTTTCTGTTTTCAGTATAGTGAATGGTCTATATATTTTGCATGTCAACCAAGTAACATGTCAACTATATATATATATATATATATATATATATATAGGTCCCTGTTAGAATGTTGAATGTTCAGAACATCAAATCCAGAAGACTAGAAAGGCACAAAATTGAAGTGCCACAACAATGAAACCAAAAATATTGACTATAAAAGCTTTGGCAAGGGGACAAGCCTCCCTGTAAACCCCATGTAGGAGGCTCTGCCCCCCTACACCCCCTGCTAGTTATATACACACCACCAAGATCGCACTGCAGCTGGCAGTGGGAAAAACCCCAAACCCAGCTGTACTGTGATCTCGTACAATCACTCACCTGCACAGTTCAACCTTTTCAATTTTGGTGTTATTGCACGTTGATGTTGTGCCTTCCTGATCTTCTGGGTTTGCTCTGTTATGAATGTCAGTATTATGAAGATTCGACATTCTAACAGGGACTCATGTGAAAAGATATATATATATATATATATATATATATATATATATATATATATATATATATCTAGATAGATATATGTGTGTGTGTGTGTGTGTGTGTGAACTGATAATGAGTGACAGCCACAAAACATTGTAATTTTAGGTTTATAGGTTAGTACTACGCTAACTGCCCTTGCAAGCCATTTTAAGACTAGCCAATTATCCCTTGTGAGACTCAAACCCTGCACCTTGTGTTTATAAGGCAAACACCTTAACCATTAGGCCACCCTCCCAAAACAAACTCACTACAGTTTATCGATAATCACCACTAAGATCATCTGATAAAATAATTGCAATTATACAACAACCCCCCATTAATATTCCAAAATGTGCATGCTGATTGGTCAGCACGCACATTGTAAATCAGAGTTATAGTAATAGAAAAAGGTCCGGTCACGCGGACTTTTTCCATTAGTATAACTCTTTTTTTTTTAACAGCAACGGAGAACACAAGATCTCCATTGCTTTTTACAACCTGTCTCGCTATGTTAAATGAGTTTAACATAGCGAGACAGCTTTTAAAAAAAGCAACGGAGCATCTCCATTGCTTTTTTTAAAACTGTCTTGCTAGGTTAAACCCATTTAACATAGTGAGACACTTTAAAAAGCAACGGAGATCTTGCTTTCTCCGTTGCTTTTTTCAAAACTGTCTTGCTATGTTAAATGGGTTTAACCTAGCGAGACAGCTTTAAAAAAAGCAACGGAGATTCTCCACTGCTTTTTTTAAAGCTGTCTCGCTATGTTAAACTCGTTAACATCGCGAGACAGGTTGTAAAAAGCAATGGAGATCTTGCTTTCTACGTTGCTTTTGCCCACAGCTTTAATGCACTGTGTAAGTATACGCATGTGCAGTACATCAGAACTGCCGCAGAATACCAGACAGCTGCAGAAGGGCAGCAAGGAGGCATTATACAATGCCATTATTTAAGAAAAGTAATTATTTTTTTTCTTAAATAATGTCATTGTATAATAGCAATAACCCACTTCTGGATGTGGGTAATGCTGGATTTATCCATGGCTGGCTTTGTTTGGCCACTCCGGCTTCGTCCTCATGACCAAACCACTCCAACCGTGGGTAAATCCAGCATTACCCACACCCAGGCATGGGTTATTGCTATAATGTAAAATGGAAGGTTACATTTGCGATTGCAAAAATTTAAACAAAAAACAGCTTTTTAAGTGGATGGCTTTACCCACTACACCCCCGATGTGGGAGCCCCACATCCAGATGCACGGAAATTAAATATATTAATTGCAAGCTTCCATAAACTTGAAAAAAGTGCAGCAATAACTTGTGTAGCACTTATATATGTGTGTGTCTATATATATATATATATATAAACACACACACACACACACACACACACACACACACACACACACACACACACACACACACATACACATACACACACACACACTTAAGAAGCAGCATGTGTTATGTTACAATGGCCTCCTCCCACATTCTAAAGGCATGCAGTACTTGGATTGGGTACTTTAAATTACCTGTAAGTGTAAGTGTGTGTGTGTGTGTGTGTGTGTGTGTGTGTGTGTGTGTGTGTGTGTGTGTGTGGTATGAAAGAACAATCACGGGAAGGCTAAACACCCAGTGGTTTGAACATTGCCTCTAGATGATCGTCACTGCTGAAGTGATGCCTCAACCCCCTTATGTAAAACATGGGAAAATGGGTTGTGGCTGGCTGGATGGATTATTTTAAAATTTAAAATTAACCTTAACTATGTTCTAGGAATGTCAAAAGCTTTTTAAAGTTACAATAATACCATTGTAAACATATGAATGATATTTGAATAAATGCAGATTTAAAGTCCATCGAATCATTTTTAACTGTTGAAATAACCATCTATCTGTCTGATTTCTGTTTAACGGGATTATTCTCTTGGGATAGCCGACATTCCTTTAAGGCACCCAGTGCTGCATTATGACTATTTGAAGATGCATCTTTGAGAATTTTTCTCTGCAAATCTTGACGATCAATGGTCTCGCATTCTCTGTTTCCTTGCAAAACAAATTGTGATACTTCTGACTATTCTCATTTCTTAAACTTTGCAACATATTTATCATGTACAAATGCCTGTGATTCCTTATATAACGCTTTCTCTTTTCTTGGTTTGGTTGCTTTACCAACCACCTCAACTTCAGGTGGAGCACTTTCTGACGACTTGTGAATTCTTAGTATCTTCAGCTTGTATATCTCTAGTATACTGCAGTTTATATTACAATTGCATTTCCTTCTCTTTTAATTTCTTTCCATGTTTTCTTTTATGTTGAATTGATTATCAGGCATCTCTAAGGTGATGAAGTAGATCATTTGCTTGTTTAACCTTTTGTACATTGACAGCTGATCTAGCGATAGATTAAGGTTACGTAAGCTACTATTTCCAAAGCTGTAAGAGAACAATCTTTGTAGCTTTTGTTACTACTATTTTCAATGGAAGTCTTCATTGTTTGTAAAACTTTCTCCATTTTTCCAGTAGTATGTGGATAGTTTGGACTAGATGTTAAATGCCAAGCTCCAAAAGATCTGCTGAATTCCTGAATTTTGTATTGTGGAAGATTATTTGACATGCCAGCTTTAGTTATGTCTTGGCTTGAGAATATATACTGCAGCAAATTATACTTCAGTTTTATATCTGTCAGCTTGATTAGTTGAGCAAAAATTAGAATAATACAGTGCCTGTCAGTTTGATTATTTTAGGAACCATAGTATATATGTAAGATCACTTAGTTCTTTAATAAAAAAAAAAGTGCCTACTCTACTCGATGAAAGATCTGGTATGGGGGGGGTATACTTTTACTCACCAAAATAACACTTGTTCGAATTGTAAACAGTTGACTCCACTTCAGCAAACTTCTATTCAACCGAAAGCATGGACTATCAAACTCCTTTCCCTGGGAAATGAGCCACTTGGCCACCAGGGTGAACTTTGCCCTTTTCCCCAGTGTAGTGTGATCTTGGAGTTGGTATATTTAGTTAGGGGGCTGTGGGGGGTAAAGCACCCCACTTGGGCAGGTTTAATTTGCTTCCATGCCCTTTTTCCCCTGGTGGCCAAGTGGTTCGTTTCCCAGGGAACAAAGTTCTGTAGTCCATGCTTTCAGTTGAATGGAAGTTCACTGAAGTGGAATCAGCTGTTTGCAATTCAAGCAAGTGTTATTTTGGTGAGGAAAAGTAGACCTGGTATGGGATATGTTAGCTTTCCTTCCTGTTGATCGATGTTACAGCATGTACTACATATGGAAGAACTATATTGCCATTCCTAGCCAGTGCATTATATCCCTTGCTCATTGTCAGACATTACTATTCTTTTATGTCGTTCATATATCCTCTGAAGCAGTTGCCTCCTCAGTTGATTAGGGACTGTTATTTTGTCAGCTCTGAACATTAAGCACTGGACATTTTGTTCATTGCAAGAAAAATAAGACAGCATTTCTGCTTTTACGGATTATTAGGTTCAGGCCATCATGTGACTGTAATGTCTTTCAAGAACTGCATTTCTAAATCAGTAACATAACATTACTGGAATTCTTATATAATTTTTCTGTCATTGGTAACTATAGCGCTATAAAAAGCCAGGAAAATGCCCAAGCCTCATCTGTACACAATATGCATGAGCCAGAAACAAACTAACAACCAACAGGATCTGCACTCCAGTGTAACACTTCATAAAAGATTTGTGTTTAAAAAGTCCCAAGTTTTTTATAATAATAATTCAAGTGCTGAGAATTTTCAGGTTTGCTCCATATCAAGTACATAAAAACTCCAGTGTAGAACAGCAGTCACAGACAATCAAGGAAAACCAGTTTGGGTGTTACTATGACACTTTAATCAATGTTATTTAGTATATATAGTTTTTACCTTTAAAGAATGTTACCAAAAATATGTCAAATTTTCAAAGAGTTAAAAACATTTTTGTTATGCAGTTCAACATATATACCATTATGGGTACATTATCATCTGGATCTAACATACAACTAATTAGAACTGTGTATTATATTTAATAATGCATAAAGCATTGTAGGAAACACATTCCTGACAAAACATTGCATCCAAACAATTTTAAAAAGAAGAAAAATAAATAATAATTCTGTAACCAAACTATACTGATAAAGTACAGTTTTGTAAGACTGCACCATAACATTAGATGTCCTGCTTCTCACTGCTGCAGTATTCTTCATTCTTGGGATATCCTGCTGAGGATAGCCAAATGTCCAGCCAGCACACCAAAGCCTTTAAACCTTCCAGGTGCTCTATGTCAGATGTCCTATGTGCAAGGCATAAGGTATATATGGGACATACCAGCACCTAATCAACAGAACTGAAGTGCCCCAGAAGAACCAGAGCAACCCCAGAAGAAAGCAATAACATGTACAGCCAGGAAGGGAAGAATAATTAAAATAAAACCAGGCAAGAAAGATTCCTCAGCCAGAAGGAAAGTAACAGGGACAGGAGATTCATAGGTTTATATGTAGGTACTAGGCTATCTGCCCGAGGGCATTTATAAGCCTAGCCAGAGTGTGTCGGCTTTCGCCGCCCCATTGATTAATTAACTGATCCTCTGTCAAGCAGAGCCAATGAAGTGATCTCAGGGGTGTATTTTCTGTTACCCATCCACTCGTCAAGGTTCCTCTTGAAGAGTGTTAGTGAGGGGCTCTGCCTGATGTAATTTGGAATTTTGTTCCAAAGCATGGGAAGTCTCTGTGACAGGAATCTATCCCTCCAGCATGTTCTATTTATTGCTGTGGTGAGGTTTAGCTCACTAGAGCGCGTGGCTCACAGTGACTTGGATTTCTTTAGGTGGAACATGTCCATCAATTCTAAGTTGGACATGGCTTTGTAAGTCAGGCAGGGATCACCTCTGAGTAAGCGATATGCCACTGAGTACAGCCAGAGTTTTTTAAGTCGGGCTGCACAGGAGGGAGGGACACAATACTGTAACACTGAGAAGGAGGACGGTAAGACCTTACACAATTGTATCATATGGAGGGACACAATACTGTAACACTGAGAAGGAGGGTGGTAAGACCTTACACAAGTGTATCATATGGAGGGACACAATACTGTAACACTGAGAAGGAGGACGGTAAGACCTTACACAATTGTATCATATGGAGGGACACAATACTGTAACACTGAGAAGGAGGACGGTAAGACCTTACACAATTGTATCATATGGAGGGACACAATACTGTAACACTGAGAAGGAGGACGGTAAGACCTTACACAATTGTATCATATGGAGGGACACAATACTGTAACACTGAGAAGGAGGACGGTAAGACCTTACACAATTGTATCATATGGAGGGACACAATACTGTAACACTGAGAAGGAGGACGGTAAGACCTTACACAAGTGTATCATATGGAGGGACACAATACTGTAACACTGAGAAGGAGGACGGTAAGACCTTACACAATTGTATCATATGGAGGGACACAATATTGTAACACTGAGAAGGAGGGTGGTAAGACCTTACACAATTGTATCATATGGAGGGACACAATACTGTAACACTGAGAAGGAGGACGGTAAGACCTTACACAATTGTATCATATGGAGGGACACAATACTGTAACACTGAGAAGGAGGACGGTAAGACCTTACACAATTGTATCATATGGAGGGACACAATACTGTAACACTGAGAAGGAGGACGGTAAGACCTTACACAATTGTATCATATGGAGGGACACAATACTGTAACACTGAGAAGGAGGACGGTAAGACCTTACACAATTGTATCATATGGAGGGACACAATACTGTAACACTGAGAAGGAGGACGGTAAGACCTTACACAATTGTATCATATGGAGGGACACAATACTGTAACACTGAGAAGGAGGACGGTAAGACCTTACACAAGTGTATCATATGGAGGGACACAATACTGTAACACTGAGAAGGAGGGTGGTAAGACCTTACACAATTGTATCATATGGAGGGACACAATACTGTAACACTGAGAAGGAGGACAGTAAGACCTTACACAATTGTATCATATGGAGGGACACAATACTGTAACACTGAGAAGGAGGACGGTAAGACCTTACACAATTGTATCATATGGAGGGACACAATACTGTAACACTGAGAAGGAGGATGGTAAGACCTTACACGATTGTATCATATGGAGGGACACAATACTGTAACACTGAGAAGGAGGGTGGTAAGACCTTACACAATTGTATCATATGGAGGGACACAATACTGTAACACTGAGAAGGAGGACGGTAAGACCTTACACAATTGTATCATATGCTTCCTTATCACTGTTGTAATAGTCGTCACTCTTGGTAGAGTACAACAGCTACTGGAAAGTATGGGAGGAGAAAGCCACAGACGGGCCATCCAAAAACCCATGAAGCAAGGCCCTGGCAAAACCCACCCTGGCCCTAGAAATGACATCCAACTTATAATGTTTGGTGAGAGTGTGAACAGAAGACCTAGTAGCAGCTTCCAAGCTGGATCTGGTATTCAGACCTTTGAAAAAGCACCAGAAGGGGCCACTCCCATTGAAGAATGAGCACAAACAGAAGAAGAAAGCTGCTTACCATGAAAAAAACAGCAAAAAGGAATGGCCTAAGAAATCCAGGAGGAGATGATTTGCTGACATCGCAAAAAGTCTATTTCCTGGCATGAAAGGAACAAATGTGCTCAGATTTCCTGACATGCTTTGTCTTGTCTAGGTAATATCTGATTTATCTGTGTAAATCCAGGGTGTGAAGAACTCTCTTACTAGGATTCTCTGGAGAAGGGAAAAAAGAAGGAAGATGAATAGACTGATTCAAGGACAAATCATTAACCATCTTGGGCATAAATGAAGGATTGGTATGAAGAGACACCCTGTCCCTGTGAAAAAACAAGAATGGTATAACTGTCACGAGTGCTTGAAGTTCAGAGATCCTGTTGGCAGAAGTAAGATACACCAAAATACAGTCTTCCAAGAACAATGTTGTACGGTAAAAGAAAATGCAGGCTCAAAAGGGCACTGGGTCAATTTCTCAAGAACAAAATTAAGGTCTCAAGAAGAAGGAATAAGCTTTCTTGGCAGTGGAATATGAAAGGCACCTTTCATAAATTGTTTGACTTCAAATGTAGCAGCCAGAGGTCGAAAGAGGCAACCATTTGAAATGTTGGGATACACTAGAGTGAGTCCCCAAATGCAGAGACTGAATGGCCAAAAAGAATAAAGAATGGACTTACATATACTAAGTCTGAGATCCCCTTTCTAGAAATATTCATTTTTTTTTTCCCAAGGTATGGTGATTTTGGAGTTCATATATATATATATATATATATATATATATATATATATATATATATATATATATGTCTGGGGTATGGGGAAGGCTTGCCTCCTCTGCAAGAAGAAGTTTTAAGGAGAAGAGATATTTTCAAGATTCTCTCTTCTCCGGTTTTCAGTCTTTTTTTTTTTTTAAGGCTTTTCAGCACTAGGCATTTTGAGTGTTGACATTTCAATAGGGAGACAGATTCAGAGACAGACAAGTGGAAATGGTTGACAACTTAACTTTGACAGATTGAATATGCCAAGCCAGAATTGAGAATATCACACAAATAAAAAAAGACCATAGGAACCCCCAAAGAAAAAGGGACCAGGTTAGGCTTGGGACACCAAATAGAAAATGCTTTCCATTTAGTTGCATAGGATTTTATAGTAATGGGTTTTCTGCCCTCCTGCAAAACCTGAAGCACAGTTTCAGAAAATTGGTATCCAAAGGGAATTGAAACTTTATCACCCAAATTGTCAATTGAAGGGTAGACAAGTGAGGGTGAATGAGACATTCCTTGTCTTATGGGAGAAGATCCATTTTGTGAGGTAACTTGTAATGATTGCCCCTGCTCAGATAAAATAAAAGGGGGAATCAGTGCTCTTTTGGCCATTGAGTCACCAGCAAGATTTTGGGCCTGTCCCACATGATCTTGTGCAGGACCTTTGGTAATAGAGGAAGAGAGGGACTGGCATACAAAAACATTGTCTTCTAAGAAAAAGGCATGGCTTCCACTTACCAAGCCAAGGGACTTGGCATTCTTGAGCACAACTTGGGACGTTGCTCAGAGGTTAGGCAAAAAGATCTATTGAGGAATGCCACTCCAATGTAAAATTTCCAGAAACACCTTCCTATGAAGTATCCATCTCAGAGGATTTGTCCTGGACCTGTTCAAAGAGTCTACCACAAGACCATGCTCTGAAGGATTGTGGACTGCCTTAAAAACCCTTAAAAACAAGTGATGATGGACTGCAGGATCCCAAGCCCAAAGAATCAATCTGCAAAGAAGGTAAGATTTTTCTGCTTCTTCATTTGTTTATGTAGCGCATGACTGTGGTATTGTTTCTAAAAACCTCAAGAAAACCTGTAACCCAAATGAAGTGAAAGGCCTGGAGAGGTAGAAGCAGACCCCTCATCTCTTTGATGTTGACATGCTCTACCAGTTGGTAACAGGGCCAAAGACCCTGGACTTTGAGGTTGTTGGAGGAGGTTCCCCAAGCTTGATTGAAATGATCCATGTATATCTCCTGAGTTGGGATAGGAACTTGAAAAAGCATATCTGGATTCAGGAAAATCGGGAGAATCCACTAGTGGAACTCATGCTTATGACAAGGCAAGGGAGGAAGCAGATACTCCGGATGAAGGCAGTGTTAGGGTCAAACAGACTTGAAATACCATTTAAATTTCCTCATGTGGAGTTTGGTAAAGGGAACCATGGGAATGGTGGATGTCATATACTCCAGAGTTCTGAGAAATTCCCTTGCAGGAAGGATGGGAAGAGGTAGAAGGGAGTGGAAATAAGCAGTTAAAGATAGGACCTACGGAGGTGAAAGACAAGCCAACACTGGAATGGTCTGAACCCTGCAATCCAGGAACACTTGTTTCTGACATTGAGTCAATACAGACTTTTTGAGATTGAGGGTGACCTCCACACTGCATAGGAGTAGCACAGTGAAGTGTAGATCTTGAAGCAGGAGCTGTTGAGATGGGGGCTTGAATCAAAAGGTCATCCAAATAAGTGATTATCTGAATTCTCTGAAGTCTGCAGAAGGCTACCAGAGGAGTTAGACATTTGGTAAAAGCCCTCATAGCTGTAGAAAGACCAAAAAGGAAAAGCAGAGACCTGATAATGACAGGAAGAAACAGAGAAATAATAAAAACTTCCCAAAGAAAGGGACAACAGGAATGTGAAGATAAGTGTATTTCAAATCCAGAGATACAAGAAAAGTTTGAGGAAGCAACAGAGGGAAAAGTGTCTGAACAAACAGCATCCTGAAAAAGAGAACTTTGAGAAAACCATTGAGAAAGGACAGGTGTAGAATGGGCATCCAATACCCCTCTTCCTGGGAACCACAAACATCCTGGAATAAAAGCCTGTTCATTGCAGAGAAAAACAAGCTGGGAGATTCCCCAAACTGTCAGGTCCTAATGAACAAAAGGAAAATGGGGGGAGCTGACAAGGAAGAGACTGAGGAAGGCATGGCAGACATGAATAACGTTTAGGCCATAAAATAACCATTTTGGATAATGGAAAGCACCCACACATCTGTGGTTACCTGTTGACAAACAAGACAAGAAAGAGTCATCCTGAGGGACAGAAGGGTAGGAGCAGCTAAATGTCAAACAGAAGAAGATTTGTCAGGGAAAGACCGTTAGAACCTTGAGAATGCCTGTCTGGAAAAACTCTCCTAGAAACTCTCTTGACCCTAAAAGGCAGTTCAGGCTGCGTATAAATAAAGGAAGGCTTAGAAGAATAATTTCTCTGAAACCTAGGAACAGGAGAGACAAAAATATGTTTCAAATCCTGCATAAATTTACCTTTATCCTGAAGGATCTTAAACAATTCAGCAGCAGCATTGCCAAATATTCTGGTTGTCTAAGGTGGATCCTAATAATTTGGACTTGATCTCTTCAGGCAGACTATCTCCTCATTACAGATCCAGATGCAGCTGCCTAGAGGAAGCATCAGCAGCATCATAACTGCATTAATGAAATGACAAGATACCTGAGAAGCAGAGTTCAAAAGGAAAATGGCAGAAGTCTTACCCTCCCGAATCAGGCATATCTGCCAGAATGCCCACAAGCTGGGAGAGAAAAGCCAGGATATACTTACTCATATGGGATTGGTAATTAATAGCCATTAAAGCTAAGGTAGCAGATTTAGATGAACAAATGTCAAATAAATATATATACTTCTAACCATACCTGTCTATGACATGGCTGTCCTTAACAGAAAGTAAAACCTTAGAAGAGGACAGCTGCTTGGATAGTTTCACTGGCTACAGAAATAATAGCCAGATCAGAGGAAGGACTTTTATATAATGAAAGTTTTGAGCTTTAGGAACTTTATAGAACTTGTCCGGTTTCTTAGTGGTGGGAGGTTGAGAATCAGGGGCCTGAGAAGCTGCAGTGAAAATGCCCAAAATGGCATCCCAGAATGGAGACACTGCAGAAGGCAAGAATTCATATTACCATTTGCTCTGAACCTCAGCAACCTGGTAACAGTCCTACTTAAATTGTTCCATCATAAGAAACACCATATCCCTAAAGGACAGTTCTCCCATGGGGAATTCAGGAGAAAGTGAATCTTATTCTTTAGACCTCAAGGCAATGGAAGTGTGTATCTGAGAGGAGAAAGCCAATGACTCCTCACCAGAGTCTAACTTTTTATCAGAGTCTAAGTCTTCATCAGAGGAATCAGAGTCTCTAGGATGCTTGGAAGGAGTGGAAGACCAGGAAACTGAAGCAGGAACAGATAATTCTTGAGGGGATTTAAGATCATTGAAAAGTCCCGGAGAAAAACCTTGACATTCTTTGTGAGGATCCTTAGCCACAGAAGCCACATTCTTAATCTTCTGCTTCTGTTTCAAAGGAACGTTGGCTTTATCAAATCTTTCAGACCCCTGCCTAGATTCAGTCTTGGTGTCAGTCACCTATTCCCTAACAAGTATTTGGGGAATTCCCCTAGGCCCCTCATACATGTAGGCAGCTGCACATCAGCCTTCAACTGGGTCATGGCAGACAGAGCTGACAGTTACACCAGATGGTCCTCGGATTCTTCATCCAATCATACAGGAGATGTCCGGTGGAGGCTGGACAGCAGCAGGATCAGTATGTGCCTTTCTGGCTCTCTTCTTAAGCAGCAGCAGCTGAATGTCAGGGCAGCTAGATTTGGCCATGGTACCTTAATCCAAAAGCTTCAACTGCTAGTTCTTCAAATAAATGGAAAGAAATGACAGATGATTGTGGAGTGTCTTAAGGTATGGTCAATGATTTGCACCCCAAAAAAAAGGCACTGATCATGTCTATCTTTATGGGGAATCTGTCTCCCTCACTCACATTTTCCCTTCCTATATGACATGTAAACTAAGGTAAAGGGAAGAAAAAGAAAGGAAGAAAGGAAGAGACCCAACAGTGATTTTGTCTTTAGAAGGCTCAGTAATGGAACCAACCTGCTGAATAGCATGCAGACCACATTCAAAGGTAATGTTCAGACTGGCGGCAGAGAAGTTCTGAGGATTAGGCACTCATATGTCAAATATGTACCTTATTTCTTGCACATAAGACATGCATGCGCCTGATGTATGGTGCCCAGAAAGTGTAAAGGCTTTGATATGTTAGAGGGATGTTCAACTATTCTCAGCATATCCCAAGAGTGAAGAATAATGCAACAGTGATAAGGATGGACATCATAAATTACATGCCATCCTGGCATAGTTATATATTAGAAACTCAAAAAGAAAGATAAAAAATCATGAAGAGATCATAATTTATTTAAGTCCAATGCTCTATCTATATGATTTTGTTCTGCACTTCATAAAATCTGAAGTATTAAAGTTAATAACAAATCACACTGTGTTTATCATAAATATTCATTTAGACCTGGTGAAAATAATGTCACCAGGTTAATGATTCATTGTTGCTTATTTTTTAGTTAAAAATATCTTGTCACCATATTGTAGTTGGTCCAGCTGCAACAATTCTGTCAATTCCCATAAACATAAATTGTGTTCATGGATGTTTCACCATATGTTTATATGGGTCCTTATCAGATTATTGAAGTTTCAAAACTTTAAAAGTCATATGGCCGGGATCATAGGATAGATGTTTTGAAGCTTAAAACATTTTGAATGGAGATTGAGATATAGGGCAGAATGGGAAATTTACCCTTTTCTGCAATGTAGTGTGATTTCAGAGTTGGTATATTTAATTATCAGGGGGTGTTAGGAGTGAAAGGGTACTTGCCCCCCTGCAAAAAGCATTAAAATAGAATTTTTTTGTTTTTTATTTTTTTTTTTGTTTAATGTTCAAAGTTCCGAAACTTAAATCATATGTTCTTGGCTACATGAATTTCAAAGTTTTGGAATTTCTATAATCTGACATAGATCCATTTATATAAGGTACTTCTCTCCTTTTTACATAACCAAGTAAAAGAACGATTTTATTTATTGAAGTGACTACTTTTCAAACTAAAAAAAATATAGCATTTAATGTGAAAATGTTTTCTTTTAATTACATATTTGCAGAGGGGCACGGTGAACTACATAACCCACAACCTACTAATGTTGTTCGATACAGCCAGGTCTGTCTTGGAAATTCTTCCATAATAACAAAAATATTCCAGAGTTTTCCCTCTTTTATACACATGTCAATAATCATCTGGTAGCAGGTTTGTCTGCAAGTATATTTTTAATGTAGCTTACTTTAGTAACAAATGCAGTTAAAAAAGCTAGATAACTGGTACATTTACTAGATGGATATTTGTAAGACAGTAACATCGGGGTATACTTTTCTGACTGCAAATTTGGCGTATAAACCTATGTGCAAGTTCAACAGAACTTTGTTGGACATGCTCTCTTAATTCTTTAAAACATTATTTGTGGATGACATTTAGTTGCCTGAAGTAAATAATTCTCAGTAAATTGTTTTCTGTATAGATATACTGTAACAGTGTGATCTGTACCTTTAGATACTGACACATCTAAAAATGGAATGATAGAAATACGACACTTAACTGTAAATGCAAGCCTCCATTTGTTCTCATTTAAGCAGTATATAAATTATCTTAAAATGACTAGGTCAGGAGTCCAAATGAACCAGAAATCAAGTCACATACGTCACATATTCATGGCATACAAACATTTTTGTGCATGGATCATATATCATAGTGTCTTCGAAGTAACCCCAAAACAAATGAAAGTGCCCATTCTCTGTACCTTGCAACTGAAGAAAACACTGGTTGTCAAAAAAACAGACATTTTAAATACTTGCTCTGTTAGACCAAGTAGAAAATGTTAAACTAAGAGCAATGTATTTCTGCTTTCATTAATCAATAATTTAATGCCTTCAAACCAACCCACTGTGGAATACTGGAACATAGTGACCTTCAAAACAGGGTACGCATATACAAGTTTTGTTTTAGTTGTATGTGCTTTATTATTTGCAAGAAGTGGGTAAAATCTTTAAACTAGCTCTAACCAGATCCAGGAATATATGTAAGTACTGTTTTAAAATAATCTGTTGTTTCAGTTAAACAGCCTCTTGCCTAGACTACCTGGAGATTTGGTAGCCATGTCACTGTGAATTGGAAAGAATGTAAAAACGTGGCTTTGTGTCACTGATTATAAAACTCTAAAACTCAATGAACAGCTTATTATCAGCGATTCCATCATCAGTGGCGTGTTTCAAAACATTACCAATTTCTGCTTAAGAAAAGCAGTTGTAGGGATCCGTTTGCAAAAATATTCAATCAGTCAATCAAACTTCTTTATAATCTTTGCTGTCATAGGTTACCATGATAGCCCCCCTTGTATGCTATGGTAACAGCTATGTATTGGCTGCTCATTGGTTGGTTTAAGCTACACATCTCTGTTACTGTTAAATTATCCCTTTTTTCTAAAAAGTACAGTTAGGCTCCAAATGTGCATTCATAAAGACTGATTTTTAAAAAGCTTTTCCTGAACTATTTGGTCGGGATTGAAAATATAACTTCTAGAATTTAAACAAAAAAGCTAATGTTGTCCCAGTCTTCATTTGTCTCCCTTTATGTTTAAAAATAACTCAAAGATCATGTGCAGCCACTTTAAACATACCTGCAGGCTTCCTCTTTCTTCTGGGATGACACAATGGTTTCCAGCTCTGCAAATCCAACTTAATGGATATTTCATTTCACTTTTATTTCTTGCTTGTCCTTGGTTGTCTACACACTTATGTGGGCAGCACTTCTTGTCATTACATCATCACACTTGTCACTTTGATGATGCAAAGTTGGATCTTTCCTGCACTTCCTACACTTGCAGTCTAGGTCTCTTTCCTTTGTTTTTTTTAAGGAAGTAAATATCACGTTAATGCGGCACACAGGCTGAGTGCAGTCTATCCATTTATTAATGGAATCAGTTTTGCATTTTCCAGGGAAAAGGAACCATAGACTATGAAACTCTAATATCTAGCATTAGTATCAGACTATAATCCTTAGTAATTTACTAGAAAATTGAAAGTTTTATGAGGGACGGACAGAGTAAAAATATAAGGCAAAATCAGGAGTGTTCTGCAAAATTTATGGGTAGATGAAAAGTAAGATTCAGTGACATTAGTAAAGTCAGTGGCAATTAAGATTTACTGAGTTTGTGCTGTTCATTATGTACTTGAGTGACAGCGAAACTGAATCAGCTTTCACATTTATTTTCACATAAAGGGAGCACACAATGCATGAGGATTTGAAGACCAGCTAAACCAACAACGAGCAACTTAAAATTGAAAATTAAACAAAAAAAAAAAAAATATATAAGTAAAACCACCCCAATCTGAAAATCCTATGTTTATATACCTTTCACCCCTCTTGCAGACCCTGTTGTGATGTCAGGAATGAATCACACCTTTCTGTACAGTAATCAAGGAGGGTGGAGCATGTTATAACTAAAGGCCATTTTTTGGAGAAGATGTTCCTTTATCCCTCCTACAGCAAATAACAGATTCACTGTAATGGTAGCCACTGGCAAACAGAAGGCAGTGAAGCTAGTGATGATTCTCAGCAAGTTGACTTCTGATCTGCCTTGGAGCCCACCTGCAGTCAGCACCCTATCCTTTCTCTTGTCTGATCTGAACACTTTCCTAGTGTGTAAAGTCACATAGTTTGTGCTTGTTCCAACCTTCCTTATCACCATTTCCACCCTTTGTATTTATGTACCCCACCCTTGTCATTCCCTCCTTGTGTGTACAAAACAATAACTGCCTGTCTGCATTATTTCATGTTTGTTTGCCCCTCCAAGCTATCCTACACCCACCTTCCATACCTAGTTTCCCCTTGCATAACTTAATCCTTATCCCTTTTGTGTTTATGTAAAAAAAGGGAGTCTCTCCCCTCTCAAAAATGCAACACAAATCTTTCTACTCCCCACCTTGCACTTTTCTTTGTGGTCCCATTGTGTTTCCCTCTGATTCTCTTAGTCCATCTCCTACTGTCTTGTACACCTATTTTCTACCCCCAATTTTATGCAAAACGTAGTTATATGTGTTGACACTGTACTTGAAATCTGTGTATTCCTGTATATTGTAGCAGTTTGTGCATGAATGTGCAAGGATTCTAAACTATGTTATATCATTTGGATTGTTTTGACAATCTTCAGTTCTTATACTCATAATCCCCTATTCATACTCTTATACCACTAGACCTCAGTTAGTGGCATGTTACTATCTGTATTTCTTACGTTCTCACTGCTCTGCATTACTGATTACTGTGACAGCCATTCAGCCTGCTGCAGTTGCTATGCTGAAGCACTGCTTATTATCATATCCGGGTTATTCATCCTGCTGCAGTTGCTATGCTGAAGCACTGCTTATTATCATATCACGGTTATTCAGCCTGCTGCAGTTGATATGCTGAAGCATTGCTTATTATCATATCCGGATTATTCACCCTGCTGCAGTTGCTATGCTGAAGCACTGCTTACTATCATATCAGGGCTGAGTCGTGATGATTGCTCAAAAGCATTACTAGCTGGATATATATTAATAATTAGCATTTCTTACATTATGCAATGTGACTTTTTTTCTTGCAAGTGCTACACAAGTGTTCAGCGAATGCCTATGAATACCACCCTAGTATCTGTCTGCTTGGGATGACATGATTGACTGACCTCAATGCTTTGCCAGAGATGGCCTTCATCTGCCACCCCTGGGCTTCTGGATACTGCCCAAGGCTCTTGCCACCCCTATAGTGCCTTTTCTAGGCAGTGTTCTAAAGACCAAATTACCACCATAACAGCTACAAACAAATGAAATTTGAGGGTCATGCTGTTCAATGCTAGAAGTCTAAATCTCAAAATGCACTCACTCAAAGTACTCCTTAAAATGGAGAACATCGACATTTCTGCTGTAACAAAGACCTGGTTTAAGGCAGCAGAAAGCACCCCTACACTACCAGGCTACAACTCATTCCACACCTTTCGGTCCCAGAACTTGGACCGAAGCTCCAAAGGCTGTGGTGTTCCCATATTCATAAAGGATGTGCACACCTGTAGACTGGTAGCCCAACATAATGCATGTGAGATACTTCAGGTGCAGCTAACATTGGGTAAGACAGTGATTCAGGTTGTAGCCTGCTATAGGTCCCCAACCATATCCCAAGACTTACACTCCACATTCCTAAGTACCCTGGAGAATATTAAGGTCCAACCTAACACTCTCATACTGGGCGACTTCAACTACCCCTCCATTAACTGGGAAAACTACTCATGTACCAATACACTTGCCCAACGCTTTCCACTGCCCTGGACCAGCTCATTCTTACCCCCACTAGAGGTAGCAACATCCTTGACCTGGTCATTACTAACATGGGCGACCGTTGCTCTACACCAATAGTCAACTTCTCCCTGGTTAGATCCGATCACAAGCTAATCACCTTGGAAATCCATATCCCTCCCACCCCCCCAACAAAGGTAACTACCATGAAAAACTTCTCCAAAGCTAACTTTGGGCTCCTGAAAACAGAGGTGGCTAACTTCACGGCACCCATGCAAATGGAGAATAGTTGCATGACCACCAAATCATACACCAATGCACTGTACGAACACGTACACAAATGCATGGATCTCGCCATACCCAATAGAACTAAGACGATCTCCTAAAAAAAAAGGAAGCCAATCTGGTGGTCCCCTACCATAAACAAACTCTACAACAGAAGGACAAAACTGATGTGGAATAAGGTGAAGTCTCAAGACAGGAAAAATTCCCTTATCAGCCTCAACAAAAGGTTGAGATCCCTCACCAAATCCTCTAAAGCTAGCTATGAAAACAGAATTGCAGCAGATAGTAAAGACAACCACAAGGCCTTCTATAGTTATGTAAAGAATCTCCATGGCAATACCCAGATTTGCTCTGAGCTACAACACAATGGTACCTCCTATACCAAGCCAACAGATATTGCAAATATACTGGCAGACAGATTCAGAGCTAACTTTACCCCCCCCCCCCAAAGGACCAATCACAATACTAGTAGATTGCCAGGCACCCAGTATTACTGCTGCACAGGTTAAAACAGCACTGTCCAAGGCCAAGAATACAGCTTCTATGGGACCTGACAGTATCCCTGACTGTGTTCTACATGAACTACAGAGTGAACTGGCACCTCACCTGCGTGCCCTGTTCAATCACAGCCTCACCTCAGGCTTTGTCCCTACTGTATGGCGCACTGCTACAGTCATCCCTCTCCACAAAGAAGCAGCGACTACAGACCCTGGGAACTATCGCCCCATCAGCCTGACAAGTCTGACATGCAAAGCTATGGAATTCATCATCATGGACCTAATAAACAAGGATACAGGGAATTTCCAAACTCTGGATCCTACACAGTTTGGTTTTGTGAAGGGCAGATCATGCCTGCTCAACTTGGTCACCTTCTTTGAGTCAGTCACCAGAGCTGTGGATGAAGGTAATGTGGTTCATACAGCCTACCTTGATCTGGCCAAGGCCTTTGATACCATTCCCCACTCAGGAATCATATTAAAACTTACTAAGCTAGGCATTAACCCCTGTACCACTAGGTGGGTTGCAAGCTGGCTCACAGATAGAACCCAGAGCGTGAAAGTAACTGACTCCAAGTCAGACTGCAGACCAGTCATGAGTGGAGTCCCACAGGGTTTGGTCTTGGGTCCTCTCTTGTTTGGTATCTACTTCCCTGAAGTCCAGGCCAACACAAAGGGCTCTGGCTGACAAAGTTCTCAGATGATTACAAGTTGGAAGCTATTATTAACTCCCCAAGTGAAGTTGACATCCTACAGAAAGGCCTCAATGAGACCAACGACTGGTGTCAGAACCATGGCCTTAAGCTCAATGCCAAAAAAATGTGTCTTCATCCCCTTTGGGAAAAAACTGGTTCCCTTGAATTACCACATTGATGGTATTCAACTGAACACAGAAGGCATTATAAGAGATTTGGGAACACAGGTTGACATAAACCTCTCTTTTGACCACCACATTGCCACTGTGGTCAGAAAGTCCTTCTATGTGGCACATCTCATTACTAAGGGCTTTGCATCCAGGAAGAAAGAAGTCATTGTCTCCCTCTACTCTTCCCTCATTAGGCCAGTCATTGAGTACAATGCCCCATTTGGCATGTACCTCACTAGACACCTGCAACAACTGAAGATGCCACAAAAGTACCTCACAAAGAGGATCCTAGGCCTTAAACACGTGTCCTATATGGACAGATTAAAAAAACTCCAACTATTCTCTGTCTCCTATCGCCTACTTAGAGGCAATCTCTGCTTGACTTACAAAGCCATGTCTGACCCGGCTCTGTTAGAAATGCTACATCTAAAGAAATCCCAATCCCTACACACCACACGCTCCAGAGACCTCAACCTCATTACCACAATCAACAGAACATGCTGGAGAGACAGGTTCATAACCCAGAGACTGCCCATGCTATGGAATAGACTTCCCATACATGTCAAGCAGAGCACCTCATTGGCTCTCTTCAAGAGAAATCTTGATGAGTGGATGGGAAATAGAAAATTCACCCCAGGGATCACTCCAGTGGCTCTACTCGACAGAGGCACTAGGAACTAAGGTTGGGTGGCACGATGCCAGGGTAATCCTATGGGCTAGGTTTGTAAAGGCTCCAGGGCCATTAGCTTAGAACACACCTATGAACCTATGAACCTATCTCAAACAGACTGCCATGTCACACAAATGCTGGTATTGGGTGACACTTTCGATTATGTAGCCTGCCATGAGCTAGTGTATAATGTTCCCTTGCCTGCATGGTTTCCTAACCAGTTTAAGTAGATAAGTGGCACTGGGGTGTCATGGAATTCTCCACTGACTCCTCATTAGGCCCTTTGCTTTATATTTCAGCACTGTGTAGATGATCCTTGCTAAATGCAACACTTTGTTATCCTCATCCCACAGAATTACTGCATCCCCCATTCACTTTTGCATTCTACAGATTATATACGTGTTGAGTATTATGTAATCATTTCTTTAAGTTTGTTTAGTTTCTAATAATCCAGTTTTAAACTCTTAGTTTCCTTCAGTATATATGCAAATTTGTTTGCTGTTTGCAGGTAAGTTTCATCTGGTCAGTTTTGTTGGGTGATTATATGACTTATATGGCACATATGCAGATTTTCCCTGAAGAGTGCTTTAGTCCAGGTATGAATTTCTGTAACTCTGCTAATAGGCAGGGTTTCTAATGTGGTATTTTTTATCCCAAAGAGAAATATTTTATCCAGTTTTCTATTTAATTGTCTTACATTTTTTCTACACAGAAATTAACACATGTATCCCCTAATCATTAGACGTGTTGTAAATTCTGGAGCAAACATTTGTAGAGTAGCTGAATACTGTGGAGAATGGAAGTTTTGTTCAGAAAACAAACACTGTGTGTGTGTGTGTGTGTGTGTGTGTGTATGTGTGTGTGTGTGTGTGTGTGTGTGTGTGTGTGTGTGTGTGTGTGTGTGTGTGTGTGTGTGTGTGTGTGCGTGTGTGCGTGTGTGTGTGTTTGTGTGTGTGTGTGCTAGCATGCCTGTATGTACATGAATATCTGTTATTGCTGATTTTAAGGTTTAGGTAATTGTAGTTATATGATAAATACTTTCCTGCATTTTCTGACAAGTCACGTATACAGCTTCCCTGAATACTGTTTACCATTAGATCAGAAGCAGGTGTTGCTTCTGTCATAATTACATTTTCTTCAAACATTATGACAACATTTGCTTGGACAGCAGAACATAATAATCTGCCATCACACTTGTAAACATTTTTCAGCAATGCTAATGTCTTTATGTTCCCCTTTCTTCTTTTAATGCCTATTTTAATTGCTTCCAGCTAGTCAATTATGTTTTCTAAGATTCTTACAGACAATAAACACATCTACTTAGTTTTTAAGTCATATTGTGAAAAAGAACCTGTAATAACTACTCTTTTTCTGTAGTTAAAGCTCAAAGAGCTGTTTAGACTATTATATTTCATACAAAAATATACAAATCTGAAATATCTTATTCATGAATTTGAGTACATTCTTTGACAGCTATGCTTCTTATATGTTTCCAGTCATAATACTACAGTTTTGTGAAGGATTTATGCTCACTTTGTTGGCTCATAAAATACTACTTTTAAGTTTTAAAGACAGAAAAGTGGATTTGGCTTTTATACCAGTGTGATACATAGTATCATAATAGCTCAGGCATTTAAAAAGGCAAGAGTTCAGAAGGTAAATACAGTGTAGTGATTTTATTTACAGGCCATTCGTCAAAAAGATTTAAAAAAATGAAACAATCTTTACTTATCTATGGCAAAGGTAAATGATGGAAATTGTTAGCAAACATATGACTAACAATCATGCATTGAATGTAAAGAAAATCTCACATTATATTACAGTTGTTGCTTTACTAAGTAACATCTGCTCACATACAGTATGAGTTCACTATTTAAAACCATGTCTTATGTTGCAACAATGTTGCATTTTTCATAAGTGAAAACAACTTCAATAAAAAGTATGGTTATACAGAGAATTCTTCCATCGGATAAAAACAGCTAAATATTTTTTCTGCTTCTGACCCACAACTAATCATCAAGCCTTCCCCCAATCTCTTCTCTGCCCATTTCTCTTCCCACTGAGTTTAAAGTGGAGTACTGGGATATAGGTTCATAGGTGTGTACTAGGCTAATGGCCCTGAAGCCTTTACAAGCTTAGCCCATACAAGTGCCCTGGCATTATGCCGCCCGACGTTAGTTCCCAGTGCCTCTATCAAGTAGTGCCACTGGAGTGATCCCCGGGGTGAACTTTCTATTTCCCATCCATTCATCAAGGTTTCTCTTAAAGAGGGCCAGTGAGGTGCTCTGCTTGACATGTATGGGAAGTCTGTTCCAGAGCATGGGCAGTCTCTGGGTTATGAACCTGTCCCTTCAGCATGTTCTGTTGATAGCATTTGCAATGGAAGTCTGTGATTTTAGGATTTTCCTATTAGCTCTGCCATTTTCCAATATATGCCCGCTGGAGTTGGGTGTGTACCTGCCTTGGTTCCCCTATCTCCACTGAGCAGCTTAAACACAGCATACATTAGGAATATGACCCCTGCTGTCTCACCAGAAGAGAAGTGAGAAAGCCCTGTCTCTTCACTTTTCTTGCCCCAGATAGGTCATGTAGTGTTGTGACTGAAATCAATATCGTAATGTTTGAGTCATAGTAAGGACACAGCAATCTGATATTAGGTTTTACTTCTTATATGCTATACTACACAAGTGGGGCATTTTTTTTTAATTATGCAGTTAAAATTCTTGAATTAGAAAGAAACATTATTGCAATCATTTTATATTATTGCATGATATTTAATTTTGCTGCTATTACTTTACTGTATATATTTTGCTCTATTAAACATTAATAGTACATAAAATTCATTTCCATGTAACATTACTTTTGTGTTTTGTTCATGAACTTGTCAGCAAAATTAGTAAATAAATTATCATTTCAAGACTGTATATTAGTTCAGTCTTTATAACTGCTGTAGGTAAAAAATGTTCCCATTAGTCATGTAGCAACTATACAACAGATAAACAGTTAGCTGCAGTAATATTGAAAAGTATTTTTTTAAAATCCAGGTTGTGACAAATGATTTCTAAATAATTATTTAGAAATAAAACCACTAACAAGAAAAAATGTTTTCACTTAGACCACATCAAACCACATTAATTTTAAATATATTTCATATGAGAACATTGATATCAGATATTATCATGTTTTAGTATAGAGATGAAAAAAGCTTTGACCAAGTACATCAGCTGCAAATATCAACTGAACATGCAAGTGATTGTTTTATGTTGTCCATCATATATCGTTTTGTCTTTACAGTCCTTGCCACAGCTGAAAAAAATCCAAATGGATCAGTCCACATACACATTTAATGGTAACCATTTGAAATGTTGGGACCTACTAGACAGAGAGTCCCAAGTCAAGGAGACTCAATGACAGAAACAGAGTTACATATACTAAGTCCAAGACAGCCATTTCTCAGGATACTCCCTTTTCTTTGAGGTATGGCGATTTTGGCTTGCTCCCTGTAAAAAAGAAGTTTACAGGAGAAGAGTGATGACTGAGAATCCCTCTTCTCCTGCAGTTTCTGCCTTTTTTATCTGTGTCAGCACTCAGCATTTCGAGTGCTGACATTTCAGTAAGGATCCACACTTAACCAGTTAATAAATAAACAAATAAATGACTGCAGTCGTGGAAGATGCATATGCAGTACATCTTCTTTTCTTGATCTTTAAACCATTTACTGTCTCTGTCCTTTACATGGTGCTCATTTCAATGACCCTCCTCTGTTAAATGAAATGGACCCACATTCTCCATGACTTTATTTTATTTTATTTATTTATTTATTTTGTGCCTGGGGCTAGTCAAAGGCAAAAAGTCATCAATACATACATGTATGCTGTTGAACAAATGCTGAACTGAAAGCCAGAGTTGTATTAGCATCTTTTCATTCAGTGGCATTTTCCCCGCCTACATACGTTCCAGATAATAGTTATAAATGAACACTTTTTCACTTATACTGGATCAAAACTCACACAGGAAGGGAGGGCCATTATAAAATGTCCTGTAATCTTGAGTCGCACACATCGCGTGTTGATGCATGGCTGCTCCACTAGAAGCAACCTCACAGCATTTCCTCCCCAACTCTAAATGGATATATAATTCCCGCAGCTCTGCCCCCTCCCCAACACAGCATCCTTCTCAGTTACTACAGTTTAGTTTATTTACCGCACATTCATTGATGTGTCTCATCCAGATTCCTTCTCATTGACTCTGCTTTTCATTTTCAGGTATAAGTTTAAATCCAGAATTATGTGTCCCGTGTAGTAAGACACAGTTATTCTACTCTTAAACACAGGGCCATCAATAAACAGCTTAAAAAGCAAACAAAACAGAAATGATTATGGTGGGACACCAGTGAGCAACATCTTCTATTTCATATGTCTCCTTCTTCCATTAATTTTTCACAGAGATAATTAATACAGTCAGCAGGTATTTAAACAATGTTTCCTTTCACTGGAAGCAAAATCCTCACACCTATAGAGTTTTCCTGCATTTCAGTGTGTTATAACCTTATTGTTGATAATATTATTTAAAGGGTTAGGAGAGGGCAAGCTCCTCATATGAGGTTTAGGAGCTTTCCTTCCATAAAAAAAAATGTTTTCATATTTTCACTTTTTTTGTAAATAACCTATCAGCTGAATTAATGCTGGTCACCTTAAATTAAACCCTTATATTTAAATCATTAGGAACATCTACATAGCAAATTTACAACAATAATACCCAGTTCATTACTCCTTACTGCTTACTCAGTTTGTGATTGTGGGCCCTCTGTTTAGAACATTTGTGAATGCCTTAGAGGTATCTAGGTATGTTTCTTTCAAGATCTATCATTTGACAAAAAGGATCGTACTGAATACAGACTTTGCAATCCTAACTCCCCAAACTCAGCAGTCCTTAAATAATTTTACATTTTCTTACTGCACTGCAACATTACAATGGTGTAATTACTTTTATCAAGCTTGCAGAGTACTTTTCTTGTGCAACCATGAGGTCAGTATATTTAAATGTGAGTGAGAGGGGAAAGCCTCAACAATTGTTGGCTGCAGGAAGGTCTCCTCCCTGCAAAAATACTGTTTATACTGTCATCCACTGGTTCAGTAATGTGTGTGTGTGTGTGTGTGTGTGTGTGTGTGTGTGTGTGTGTGTGTGTGTGATGAGAGCAGATCATCAAACTGCAGTTATCAGTTTGTGAGTCAATTTCTTATAGAGATTTTGTACTTTCAGCAAGCTACCATGAACAGTTCTTGTGGGACATGGCCAAAGAAATCCAGATTTTCAACTTGATTTTCATACTAAAATACTTTATTAGCTTAGGTCCACAGTCTGCTGAATTTAATATACTTTACATTTCTTCTTTTAATAATGAAATTCATGTATTTCTCTAATATGAAATGATGAACTACTTTCAGGAAGGTACTCTTATAATAAGAATGATTCAAAAATGAGGATGAGTAAGCTTACCAGTAGAGACAGAAAAAAACAGAGAAGTACTGTCTGGAATGGAGGACAGTTTATGGGCCTAGCACAAATATTACAATTTCAGCATGCAGAAACCTATAAACAATGTTTCAACCCTGCACGAAAGTATCAGCAGTTACAGAACAAGGAGGAGATTCTGGGTTAATTCTGGTCACTTGAATGTGGCCAAATAAAGTCATAAGGCAGTGCAAACAAATCAGGATCCATATAAGAGAGTTATAGCCACAGAAAGGAAATGTTGTTGTGTCTTTCGGCTTTTCCCGGTTAGGGGTCGTCACAGCGAAGCTCCAGTCCGCTAATGATTGGCAGTTGATTTTTATGTGCCGAGTTGCCAGCCCTGACACACAACTTTCAACGAAGGTACACCCATTCACGCATGTCTCCATGCAGAAGACTCTCTAGCTGAGAATCGAACCGGATAGCATCTTACTGTGAGGTGACAACGCTACCGGAGCACCACCACAGAAAGGAAATAATACCCATAAATGCACAGGTATTAATAGCCTGAATGCAAGGTCTGCTCTTATTTCTTTCTTAAATATTTTGTTATTGTATTTATTATTTACCTATTTATTGACTGTGCAATGCCACTGGGCATGATTGTCCCTTTTCAGGGGTGACCCAGGAGCACTGTCTAGTTAGGTGACTTACTCAGTCACACACTTGGCAAATGAAGGCAGAAGGAATCGAGGTCTGTACCCTGGGCCCAGGAAGCAGGCCATTAGCAGGTTAGAGCTTTATGCCTGTGCAGTAACTGCCAAATGCATCTATTCTGTATTTATCAGTGCACTGATGAATACAGAACAGTTGCATGAGAAAGATTTATATCAATAGGACAGACCAAAATGCTACTATTTCTAAGCAGTAATTGTACCACTAGTCCCTTAAGACTGTATCGAGAGTATTACCGATTAAGGACTAAATGCAACATATGCATATTCATTATCCTTACCCAAGTCTATTGCTGTAGGTTAATAAGCTAAAATGAAACAGCTGGAACAAACTGCATTGTTTATATACACAAATATTATCTCTGGTAACAACATCCTAGAGTTGTGCTATTTAAATAAACTATATTATGGCAATTCTAAATGCACATTTAAAATTATTCTTAGGAGTAAATCAGTTTAATTCATACTCATCTACATGGGTTTGGAAAAGTAAGTCAAACCTAAGTCTCCTTTTGGCTCCCTTGTCCTCCTTCCGTTCCCTAGCCATCCCTTTTGGCTCCCTTCTCCTCCTTCCGTTCCCTAGCCATCCCTTTTGGCTCCCTTCTCCTCCTTCCGTTCCCTAGCCATCCCGTTTTTGCTCCCTTCTCCTCCTTCCGTTCCCTAGCCATCCCTTTTGGCTCCCTTGTCCTCCTTCCGTTCCCTAGCCATCCCTTTTGGCTCCCTTGTCCTCCTTCCGTTCCCTAGCCATCACTATTCTTTCCATTCCTTCTTTCTGGGATGTGCGGTAATGAAAAGAAACCTGTGTAGGCTAATGTCAGTGAATAATATCTTTGCAAACTCCTTGCAACTTATGCGTTTCACTTGACTTTAGTTCACAGGTTTAACAGATGAAGCTGTCAGTCTCAGCTATAAATCATTATTTCTCTCTGTTGTGGATATTTTAGATTTAGTATTCCAGCAGCTCAGTATTTTAGACCTGGAATGCTTCTTCCCAAGTAAATGACTAGTTAGTTCGCTAGCTAGCTCTGCAAATAGCCTGACATACTAATGCCCCACTGTGTACCACAAAAGTTCTTAACTCTGGTTACCAACCTGGTTGTTTCCTTTACTTCCTTCTCTCTCCTTTTTGTCTTTGTTTCTTAACTTGCCTTTTCTTACACACTTCACCTAGGTCTCATGCACCAACATCTGATTTTCTTCTGCATATTTACTTTTTACAGATGTGATTAGTCTTAGGTGTTAACAAGCAATATCATTTCTAGACGAGATAGGTTTGGTTCTTAGACTTTAAATGCCACACTACCCAATGACATGGTTCATAGGTGTATACTAGGCTAATGACCACTGGGGCCTTTATAAGCCTAGAAGTGTAACCCAAATGTGTTCCACAAGTTATGCGTTCTGCACATTTATATGGGGGGGGTGATTGTTGGTTATGACATGGTCTACTGACTACCTCTGTCCATCACAGACATGGCAACCTGATATCAAATGGCTAAAGATTAAATCCTATTGCTATGACTGGTTATATAATTTTTTTGAAGACTTAACAGTTTTGTAACTCTATCTATTTTGCTGTTCTGTTACTTTTAATGTTCAGCTGTAGTGGATCTGCCTAAGAGCTTCTAAATAAGCAGCCAGCTTTATTGGCCACAGTATCTTTCCTAAATTTGTTCCATTTGTTTGGCATTCCATGTTCAGCTGACCATAGCAAGAATATGCAGCAGTCTGAAGCACCTTTCATCCTTTTAATAAAGAATATTTCTCATGAGTGGAGTATAAATTCATGCCTTACACACACACACACACACACACACACATGTATATATATATATATATATATATATATATATATATATATGTATTATATATATAGATATTTATATATATATATATATATATATATATATATAAAATTCTTACAAAAAACATCTACATCAGATTATCAAGATAAACAACTAAAAGCTAATATATGACTACCTATGAACAGATATATTTCTTTTCCTTCTGACAAAGATTCACCTGCTGTAGGCAAAGTATAAAGACTACTGTGTACAACAGAAACCTGCACATGAAAACATGCATATTAAATGTCTACCAGGTAGGAGATGCAAGAAGTTTAATATGTAAGACATGTAAGTTAAGGGCCTTAAATGGCTAAATACTGCGATGAGCGTCAGCTTTTCCAAGTTAAAAACATGCAACATTGAAAGAGACAGAGATGAGACCTAAACCAGTTGCATTTTTCTGTAAAGGGTAGGAGAAACTCATAGCTGCCCAAAGCAGTCTCCAAGCAAATAACCTATATGCTGAAATCCAAATGAAACAGTACTAAACTAAGAAACCACAAAGCGAGCTGACATCACAGGAACAAGAATAAAATTTAATGTTGAGTGCTTTCGTCACAAATTACAGTTGACTTCTTCAGAAAAAACAGAGTATCACCCCTCAGCTCCTTAAATACTCATTACAAAGACAACATTAACAGATGTGTGTTGAACACCATTTATATTTAAAGATACAGACTCCCTTTTTCTTACATACAGAACCACAAGTCATATTGCACTGCTTAAAATATCTAATAATGTTAAAAACTTCAAGCCTAAGATGTGAACTTAAGTAAAATATTCTAATAATAATGTTGTAATAATATAATAATAAAAGTTAACAAACTGCATAAAAAAGTTTGCTTTTAGTTTGAAAAAACTAGTCAATGACACCATGTCATTCAGCCCTGGATTACTGTTGGCATTAACCCTCAATTGCCATAACAGTTCTTTATATTCAAATAAATATTCTATAGGGCCTCCTCTCTCATCCACCGTAAGTTGTTCAAGAACTGCAAATTTGAAATTGTGACCTGTGTAGGTATTGACATGTTTAGCCAGTGAATTTTTTAAATTCACTTTCCTAATGTCATATAAATGCTGGTAAATACATGTTCGAAAGGCATTCTTGGTTTTGCCTATATTAAAACAGGCACACGTCTGACAAATACCAGCATATATGGCATTCTTACTACTACAATTGTACTTTTGTAGTAGTTTCACCCACCCATAACCTTTAAGGAATATGCTATCACCTTCCAAGATATATTTGCAGTGGGTACACTGTTTACATTTAGACATTTTTCCTAGTTCTCCTATGGTATTACCACATTTTTTCCTCTCTAAGATGTTTTTAACACAGATGTCCTTTCTATACACAACTACTGGGGCATCCCCAATTCTCTATCTCAGATCTGGGTCCCCTGACAAGATAAACCAATTCTTGAAAACAATGTCCCGAATCAGTGGGAACTGTGGTGTATAAGTTAATATAAGGCCATGGTGGAAACTACCAGAAGATGAATTACTATTTTCCAATGGAGTACACAGTCTGGAGATGTCAATCCCTAACAACGGATAGAAGTGGCCCTCAAGTCTCTTCTTGGTCACTTCATCAAGTAAGGATGTCACAAAATGCTCTGGATAACCTCTTTGTACCAACATACTCAATAAAACTTCCCTTTCTTCGTAGAAATCTTCGATCTTACTAATCATGTGGGCCAGTCAGACTCCCTGACCTTTAACAAGGGAGCGTTTTTGATGGACTGGGTGCCCGCTCTCAAAGTGAAGGAGGGAGTTCGAGTAGGTTGGTTTACGATAAATAATAGAGCAAAATTGTGCAGTAGCATAATCTTTGCTTATCGTAATGTCCAAATAGTTAATGGAATCTAAATGCGTTTCCATAGTAAATTCCAAAAACGTGGTGCTGGAACTGAGGAACAGTAAAAAGTCATACAACTGGTCTTGGTTGCCATTCCATAAAATCAGGATGTCATCGAGATAACGTCCATAAAACCTACAAAATGGCATCCCTTCAGATGGAAAAACCTTAGAAAGTTCCCACTGGGTCAGGACTATGTTTGCAAAAACTGGTGCACAGGCTGCACCCATAGCAACCCCTGTGCTCAGTTTAAACAATTGGCCCTCCTAAATTACAAAATTATTCTCTAATACAAGTTCCATCAATGTCCTTAAAGTCAAAATTTTGGTGTGCTAAAGCTTGGTGTTCTGGCATAGAAAGTCATAAAACATATCTATACCTTCATCATGTGGAATTACATTGAATAAGTCCTTCACATCTATTGTTGTAAAAATAATATCACTACCAAAGTATTCCTGTTTTATTTTTTTTTAGACAATCCCAGGAATCCTTGATAATATGTGAAAAAGGACTTAGACAATTATTTAACTGTAAGTCTAGAAATTTTGCAATTGAAAGGGTCTTAGATCCTTTTGTATCCACTATTGGTCTTAAAGGTGGATGCCAGATGTCTTCATGGATCTTTGGGATCCCAAAGATAGTGGGGATCCTTGTGTGTTTTTGGGTGCAATAATTGGATTCTGCTTCTGAAATTTGATTATTCAAAAGCAAATCCATTAATACCATATCCACATGTCTATATGCGATGTTTAACTCATTCCGGGAGACCTGCTGATACCCGTCTCCCAATAAATGACATAACATACTATCAGTGCATCTTTCTTGGTCCATAACCACTAGTCCTCCTCCCTTATCTGGTTTCCTAATCCAAATGGCTTTGTTGCTTGAAATACTGTTAAGTAGGGAGATTTCTTCATGAGTTAAATTAAGTGGCATGGTACAAGATTTCTTCTTGGAAAGGTTTCTGATATCATTCAAACATATTCTTTGAAGAAGTTGAATGGATGGGTGCAAAGGAGGGTTTACTGTACTGGCCTTCCTACATACCTCACCTAAGTTACTTACTTGGTTACTTTCTCTCATGGTCACACTGAAATTCAATTTCCTAGTATATAACATTATGTCTAGCAATGTATTTTCTAAGTTGAATTTCCTCAGGGGTACAAAATTAAGCCCCCTTTGGAAGAGGTTTGTCCATTCCTTAGTTACTATTGTACTACTCACATTATATATTTTAAAGTCATGGTGGTCATTTTCTATTATTTCCAGTACACCATTCATAATGTCAGGTCCCAGGCTGAGACTCAGTGCCAATTCTCCCGTCTCCCTCTCCCCTTCCTCCCCCTTGTTGACTCCATGGGGGATAGGCATGTTGTTCCCCCTGGTATGTCAAGTTCAAAGGTCTCCTGAACTGGCAGTTCTGCTGCCAAATTCTCTCTGACCTTCTCAAGGATGGTTCTAAAGGGATGGGACCGGGGTTGTTGTTACCATGATAGTCTGTTTCAGCCATCCTCTCATCCATAAATACATCATTGTTACTAATAGATGTAGTAGTACCAATGTTAGTTTGAACATTAGCATTTAAAGGGTACGCTAAACCACTATAATATTCTTTAGCATCCCTTGCTAGCTTCTTGTTCTTTTTGTCTTTGATTTTGTCAATAATTTTATCAATGTTCACAAAAACAGTGTTACATTCATTAAGTTTATCTGGAAAATTCACATAATTTTTAATACAAACATCTAATTTATTCACAGCTTCCTGCATAATAAGAAACTTTTTTTCACTGTCTTTAACAAGTAGCTGTAACAGTTCACATCCCTGGCGGTTAGATAATGCAACCAAATATTTATGTAGGTCGCTGTTAAAAGTTAAGCCATTAGGAAAATGTCAATATCTTAAACCTTTAGGCACTTGTTTGCACCTAAGACATTCTCTCAAGTACTGGGTTTCTACTTGTAACTTTTTCAGCTTGATAAGAATTTTCAAGAATTGGTTTATCTTGTCAGGGGACCCAGATTTGAGAGAGAGAATTGGGGATGCCCCAGTGGTTGTGTATAGAAAGGACATCTGTGTTAAAAACATCTTAGAGAGGAAAAATGTGGTAATACCATAGGAGAACTAGGAAAAATGTCTAAATGTAAACAGTGTACCCACTGCAAATATATCTTGGAAGGTGATAGCGTATTCCTTAAAGGTTATGGGTGGGTGAAACTACTACAAAAGTACAATTGTAGTAGTAAGAATGCCATATATGCTGGTATTTGTCAGACGTGTGCCTGTTTTTATATAGGCAAAATCAAGAATGCCTTTTGAACATGTATTTACCAGCATTTATATGACATTAGGAAAGTGAATTTAAAAAAATCACTGACTAAACATGTCAATACCTACCCAGGTCACAATTTCAAATTCACAGTTCTTGAACAACTTATGGTGGATGAGAGAGGAGGCCCTATAGAATATTTACTTGAATATAAAGAGCTGTTATGGCAATTGAGGGTTAATGACAACAGTAATCCAGGGCTGAATGACATGGTGTCATTGACTAGTTTTTTGAAACTAAAAACAAACTTTTTATGTAATTTGTTAACTTTTATTGTTATATTATTACAGCATTATTATTAGAATATTTTACTATTTCATACAAATTAAGTTCACATCTTAGGCTTGAAGTTTTTAACATTATTAGATATTTTAAGCAGTGCAATATGACTTGTGGTTCTGTATGTAAGAAAAAGGGAGTCTGTATCTTTAAATATAAATGGTTTCAACACACATCTGTTAATGTTGTCTTTGTAATGAGTATTTAAGGAGCTGAGGGGTGATACTCTGTTTTTTTCTGAAGAAGTCAACTGTAATTTGTGACGAAAGTGCTCAACATTAAATTTTATTCTTGTTCCTGTGGTGTCAGCTCACTTTGTGGTTTCTTACTATATGCTGAAATGCTAGAAAGACGTATAAGTATATGTGCTAAGCAAAAGACAAAGACTTTACCACAGACTGCATAAGAAATAAACTGCCTATGTTGTTGTTGTCTTTCAGCTTTTCCTGGTTAAGGGTCGCCACAGCGGAACTCCGGTCCGCTAATGATTGGCAGTAGATTTTCACGAACGCCGAGGTGCCAGCTCGACGTTCAACCTTCAATGAAGGCATGAAACTGCCTATATTTTATTTTTTTTGTACTTTTCCTTTGAGAAGTTGTACATTTTGTGTTTCTATGAGAGCTATAAAACAAGGTTTGATTTGAAGACAAGGCAAAAATATAATCCAGGAACAGAAAGAACAGGATGCTAAAAGCATTCAAGCATCACTGGATATTACAGAGCAGCAGAACTTGATCAAAAGAATGCTTGGATTGCTTTAGTTATGTTAAATCCGGTTTGTTACACCACATCCATAATGTTGCTTTAAATATGACCTTTCACGTAAGAAATGCCTTCATCAATTTAAAAATACAAAATGAGTGAAAGTGCTGCAGTAGATAACTAAGTAATACAGCCCACTTCAGGCCTTGTTATCGCAATGTTATTGTTATGCCACTAAATAACGACAGCAATGAACAAACACGCACACAACCTCCTTCATATGGTGGTGGTTTGTACCAGAATAAGCAGGGTAGAGATGTATGCCCTGCTGAAAGGAGCCAAGAGCACTAAGCCATCAGATAGCAGGATATTTTGTTTTAGCCATATCTATAAATTGCATTCTGGGCACATGGCCGAGCCCGTGGTTCAACCATTGCAGATGATGTTTTCGTTGTCTTGTATATATAGCAGGTATAGCACACTGCTAAGGATTAGAATAGTTCTTGGTCAGTCTGGCAGTAAGGAAACTAAGGCAATGGGAGCTAGATTACAAAAAGATGTCAAAGGTTGTGGATTTGTTGATTGGAAATTAGCTGTAGACCTTCGCCTACTGTCCTTTTCTTCACTGCCATCTACTTATCATAGCTGTCCACACTGTTGGTGGATGTCAAAGATATATGCAATCAACATTTGGAGAGCTCTGGCACAAATGATTTGTTAGCTGTGTAGGTGCCCTTTATTACTGCTGTGTATGGAAAGCACCCAAAAATTACAAATCCTGTCCTACTTATGGTACACATAACAAACTTTAACAAACGTAAATAAGGATAATAAAATGAATAATTTATAAATCGAGTGCCTTTTTCAGTCTTCACCTAGTATGTTAGGATGGATTTTAGTATCCTCGTTAAGCTTCGTTCCGTACCTTTTATTTTTGCAGTTGTAGCATTCACTAGTGCTGTTTCTAGGTCTCAATGGTAAGTTCACTGCTCCGGGATCAATATCTGCTTCTGCAGTCTAATATTCATTTCCAGAATCTTCCACTGTTAAACTGCTGTGAAGGTTTAGTAGTCTATACCTCAGATATAATGCTTTCTATGTTTGTGTTTATAGCTAGGTGTTGAATATATATATATATATATATATATATATATATATATATATATATATATATATATATATATATATATATATGTATATAACATTATTTCGAAGAAGAAAAGTATGGCCCCATTTCCACGAAAGTACACTTCAGTGAAAGTGCACTTTCACGAAAGCTGATTCACTGAAGGACAGTATAGTGGGGATAAGGAAATATATCTTTTTCCTCACTGTAGTGCGATCTCGGAGTTGGTATATTTAAGTAGCGGGGGTGTGGGGGGGGCACAGCCGAATTGGCAAAATAAATACAAAATAAACAAAACAGATTGTTTTGCAAGCCCCCCTACACCCCCACACCCCCGCTAAGTTTGTTAACTCACAGGATATGTTACAATACAAAAAGATGGGATGGGAAGTTCCATTCAGTCAGGTGATTCCCAACAAAAGATCTTTGAGAAATCTTTGCTTGATAATCTGCCCAACTACACAGATGTAAAATAAAACATTGGCTTAGTAGGAAAATAGAAACTAAATGGAATCAATTACCTATGGCAAATGCATCAGAAAAAAATCAAAAGTTGAACACTTTTATGGGCAATAAGAAATATTAGATAGGGTAGTTTAATAACACAAAAAACGATTTATTATAAATAGTCTGATGGAACCCATCTATGTAGGTACATATTTATGATGTAGGGACTAAGGTTCTACACTGTTACAGTCACTGACATTCACCTGCAGATGCCCCAGCTACTCCAGCTGCATTTAGATTTATGATGACGGTGTGGTGTTAACAGGGATTTCTTACTGCAATTACTCTCATTACATTTTTGTCTACCATTACAGAGGTAGAATCAGTTGCAGTTTGTGTGGTTTATCACCTGGGGTATGGGGTTCAGTTGCAGCCTTTCCTAATGCTGTAGTTGCATTTCATTTAAATGTCTTGTTCAATGAACAGATCCCCTACTACTGCGGCTGTTGCAGATGAAGAAGCGTTCTACAGTCTGCCTTCGGGTTTGAGTAACAGACCTGGTTCCAGAGAACATGGCTGGAGGAAGTAGGAAGGAGCAGCAATTTGCTGGCTTGTCAACCCAATTAGGGACACTGTTTTATACAAGGGCTACAACTCATTGTACTGGATCTGTAAAACTGCTGTAAGAAATGGAAACACATGCTAAGAGATGGACTGCACCCTGTTTACATTGACACATCTGCATGGTCATTGTGCATGGCAGAAGAATGTGGGTAGAGCATAATCAAACATCCAAATGACCAACATGTGATGGATCTCCTCGACTTGACTCTTATTCTAACTGATAACATGTCTACAGCCATCCAGTAATAGAATTAATAAGTCAGTGGAGAAAGGTGTGGATGGGGTGGGGATGACCAAAAAAGTTTCAGCCACTAAAAGCTGTTTAACATTGTTGGATTCATTTGTGATATACTCAGTAGCTGCATTTTTTATTAGAATGTAAGATTCAGCTGCAGCATACCGAACTGTTGAAATCACAACTAGGTTTCACATTTGGTATTCGTCTCTGGCATTCCTTATTCTGTAGTTGCAGCCAGCTTTACACCCTCTCTTTAGCTGCAGTTGCAAAGTACTACATGTTTAAGAAATGAGGTTTGGTAATAAACCAATTTGTCCAGGGACATCTTCAGGAGGTGGGGTGAAATAAATGTTAGTGGAAGCTAAGAGGGTAAGGGGAGATGAAAGGGTTAATGGGGAATGAGGGATGATTGGGAGGAAAGCAAGTAAGGGTAGGGAGGGGCTTAAGGGGTTTAGGCAAATGTAACTGGGTAAGGAAGCACATATATATATATATATATATATATATATATATATATATATATATATATATATATATATATATATATAAAGTTAGGGCCACCAGCCGCACAAGTGTGCTTGCTCCCAGAAGCTGGGAGGTGTGCTGTGTCTTTGCAGTAATATCTTAGCTGACCAGTGAAGGTTCTCCCAGGCCTGTAACACATTGGTAAGGCTGACACCTGTCAAACATTGTGTCATTTTTTTTTGATGGTGCGGGGATGCTCGTGTGGGGATTTGCAAGCAAAGATGAGGACAGTATTGAAAAGCGATACCCAGACAGTTCAGTCGAAGTAGTCATGGGTGTGGGTGTCATGAACTCTCACTAATACTGTCAGTGAGCCACTAGGTGAAGTACAACCAGATATGGGGGCGGGCTTGCTTCTCGGGCTGACCAGTGTTATTTCATATTTAGAGGAGGCTGGAGGGTGTTATACCACAGTCAGCACACGGCAGACTAAGCCTGATAACTGGTGAAAAGTTATTGTGGCTGTTTTCCCTGTTGTTTTCATAGGTTCATAGGTTCATAGGTTGGTACTAGGCTATCAGCCCTAGGGCCTATACAAGCCTAGCCATAACAATTCCCTGGCTATTTCTTCCCACATTATTTAATTTCCTGGACCCCTGTCTAGCAGGGCGACTGACGTGATCCCTGGGGTGAATTTCCTTTCTCCCATCCAATCGTCAAGGTTCCTCTTGAAGAGGTCCAAAGAGGCACTCTGCTTGACATGTATGGGCAATCTATTCCAGAGTCTGGGGAGTCTCTGGGTCAGGAACCTATCCCTCCAGCATGTTTTGTTTATTGTGATGACAAGGTTTAGATCCCTGGAGCGTGTAGCTCTGAGGGATTGGGATTTCTTTAAGTGTAGCATGTCCAACAGCTCTGGGTTTGACATGGTCTTGTATGTTAAGCAGAGATCGCCACGGAGTAGACGATATGTGACAGAGTTTAGCTGGAGTTTTTTAAAGTGGTCAGCATAGGGCATCTGCTTTAGGCCTGTGATTTTTGTAGTGAGGTATTTCTGCAGCCTTTCCAGTTGTTGCAGATGTCTTGAGAGGTACATACCAAATGGGGCGTTGTATTCTATAATGGGGCTAATGAGGGATGAATACAGTGGGACAATGACATCCTTTTTTCTGGATGAAAAACCCTTAGTGATGAGGTGTGCCGCATAGAAGGATTTCCTGACTGTTGTGGCGATGTGGTTATTGAAGGTGAGACCACTGTCCACCTGTGTCCCTAAGTCTTTTATCACACTTTTGGTGTTTAGTGTATTGCCACCTATGTGGTAATTCATGGGTACATGTTTTTTCCCAAAGGGGATATCTATACATTTCTTGGCATTGAGCTTGAGCCCATGGCTCTGGCACTAAGCATCTGTTTCTGTAAGGCCCTTTTGTAGAGTATCCACATAATTTGGGGATTCAATAATGGCTCCCAGTTTGCAGTCATCTGTGAAATTTGTTAGCCAGAGTCCCTTAGTGTTGGCCTGTACTTCAAAGAAGTAGATGCCAAACAAGAGAGGTCCCAGGACTGAAGCCTGAGGTACTCCACTTGTCACTTGTCTAGAGCTGAATTTGGAGTCAGCTACTTTTACAATGTGGGTTCTGTCAGTAAGCCAGTTGGCAACCCATCGAGTGATGCAGGGATTAATGCCCAGCTTAGTAAGTTTATCTATGATTCCAGAGTGGGGGATGGTGTCAAAGGCCTTGGTGACATCCAGATAGGCTGTGTGGACTGCCTTACCCTCATCCACAGCTCTGGAGACTGATTCAAAGAAGTCAATCAGGTTCAGGAGACAAGATTGGCCCTTCACGAATGCAAACTGGGTGGGGTTCAGTGTTTTAAGGCTGCCAATGTCTTTGTTTATAAGTTCCATGTTAATGCATTCCATGGCCTTGCAGATCAGGCTCATCAGACTGATGGTATGGTAGTTCCTGGGATCCAAGGCTGATCCTCCCTTGTGGAGTGGGATAACCGTAGCTCTGCGCCACTCAGTGAGCACGAAGCCTGAGGTGAGGCTATGATTAAACATGACACTTAGATGAGGTGCCAGTTCATTTTGTAGTTCATGTAGTACACAGCCTGGGATGTCATCTGGTCCCATGGATGCTGTATTCTTAGCTTCGGAGAGTGCGTTTTTTATTGTGTGGCCATTATTACCAGAATTTGGCAATCTTCTGGTATTGAGATGGGCCATTTAGGGGTGAGAGGGGGGTGAAGTTGGCACCGAATTGATCTGCTAGGATATTGGCAATATCCTTGGGATCAGTATATTTAATGCCATTCTGTTGTAGCTCAGAGCAGATCTGAGCATTGGCGTTTAGATTCTTGACATAGTTATAGAATGCCTTGTGGTTGTCTTTGGAATCTTTGACAATTTTATTTTCGTAACTAGCTTTGGAGTATTTTATGAGGGATCTCAGCTTCTTACTGAGGCTGATAAGGGAGTTTTTTACATCCTTGGATTTTCCTCTTTTCTGCAACAGTTTCTTCCTTTTGTTGTAAAGTTTGTTTATGGCAGGGGACCACCAGATTGGCTTCCTTCTTTTGGAGGAGAGCATCTTGGTTCTATTTGGGATGGCACGATTCATGCATGAGTGGATGTGCTCATACAGTGCCTTAGTGTAGGACTCAGCAGTCGAACTTTCAGTTCCCGTCTGCATGGGTGTCATGAAGTTTGTAACTTCTGACTTAAGTAGCATGAAGTTGGCTTTGGAGAAGATTTTTATGGAGGTTTCCTTACTGGGGGGAGGGAGTGGGATGTGGATTTTAAGGGTGATTAGCTTATGGTCTGACCTGACCAACGAGGGGGTGAACATAGGTGTGGAGCATCGATTTCCCATGTTGGTACTGAGCAGGTCTAGGATACTGTAGCCCCTGGTGGGACTATGAATTAGTTGATCCAGGGCATTGGAATTTATGAATTCCAAAACCGTTGGGCAAAGGTGTTGTTACACGAGTAGTTTTCCCAGTAATGGCAGGGTAGTTGAAATCACCCAGTATTAGGGTGTTTGGTTGTTTATTAATATTTTCCAATATGTTTAGAAAGGTGTAGTGAGAATCTTGGGGCATGGTGGGGTATCTGTAGCAAGCTACAATTTGATTGCAGTCTTACCTAGTGTTAGGTGCACCTGGAGAATTTCAGATGCATTGTGTTGGGCAACTAACCTGGTGTTGTGAATATCCTTGGTGAATATGGACAATCCTCCACCTTTAGTGTTTTGATCCTGGTTTGGTGTCCGAAAAGTGCAGTAAGAGTTGTTGCCTGGTATTGCAGGGGTGCTCTCTGGAACCTTGTACCGGGTCTCAGTTACTGCACAGATATCGATGTTCTCCATTTTTAGGAGTGCCTCGAGAGAGTGCATTTTGAGGTTTAGACTTCTAGCATTGAGTAGCATTACCTTCAGATTTTGCATGCTTGTACCTGTTGCAGTGGTGGTTTTGTCCTTTGAACTTTGCCTAAAAAAGGCACTATAGGGGTGGCAAGAGCCTTAGCCAGTAACCTGAATCCCAGGGGTGACAGGTGCAGACCATCTCTGGCAAAGCATCGTGGTCTGTTGATCATGTTGTCCCAGGCAGACAGTTACTGGATCCCCTTTGAATGACACCAGAAGCTTAGCCAATTGCTGAAGTCAATCATTTTGTCCTTATATTGTGGTATCATTCTGGGAGAAGGCAGGATGCTACTCAGGGCTATGGTCATACCTGCCTGGGCCACATGATCCAAGAGCTCTTCCATATTTCTTTTCATGTAGTCCAGGGAGGTACATCTCAATTCATTCACTCCAACATGGACAATGACAGAGTCATATTTGTACTTGTTGTGGAGTGACTTGAGTGCATGAGTTATGTGGCGGATCCTGGCACCCGACAGGCAGCTCACTGTAATTTTCTCCTTGTTCAGCCTGGTGAGTGGGACATCAGTGTGCCTGACTATAGAGTCACCTATGACTAAAGTGTTAGGTACGTTGTCTTGCCTTAGGGGCTGTTGCTGGGTGGCACACTGGTGTTATGAGCTATGTGACACTTTGGTTGTGATTGGTGTTTGTTTGAGTTTCAGCTTCAGAGGTCCTTGTTGCCTGGACAGGTTACAGTTAAGGGCCGCCACATATGTGGATTTAGTGTTGCTATGTGTGGGTGTTGGCGGTGTGAGTTTAAAAGGGCTATGTTTTGCTTGAGGTGTAATGCGGGTGTTAACCTTCTCCTCTTGACTGTCTAGCACAATCTTGGGCAGAGAGAGCTTTGCTTCCAGTTTGGCTATGTAAGTGCAGGTTACAGTGTTCTCAGCTATGTAATACCCTGCTACTACAGATATATCCATTTTCTAGTCTAGGCATTGGCTATACTATAATAAGCTGCTGCACCCTGCCTTATTTTTATTTTATTTTAATTATTAATGTGAAAGGGAAGGTCTACAAGAGGGTAGTGAGACCAGCTATGTTATATGGGTTGGAGACAGTGGCATTGACAAAAAGGCAGGAGTTTGAGCTGGATGTGACAGAGTTAAAGATGTTAAGATTTGCACTGGGTGTGACGAGGTTGGACAGGATTAGGAATAAGTATATTAGAGGGTCAGCCCAGGTTGGAAGGTTTGGAGACAAAGCCAGAGAGGCAAGATTACATTGGTTTGGACATGCGCTGAGGAGGGATGCTGAGTATATTGGGAAAAAGATGCTAAGGATGAAGCTACCAGGTAACAGGAAAAGAGGAAGGCCTAAGATAAGGTTTATGGATGTGGTAAGAGAGGACATGCAGGTGGTTGGTGTGACAGAGCAAGATGCAGAGGACAGAAAGAAATGGAAACAGATGATCCGCTGTGGTGACCCCTAACGGGAGCAGCCGAAAGAAGATGATGAATATAATTTACCTCATGAAAATATCAAAAATATTTCAAAGACTCATGAAAACATGAGTTTGGTAGCAAAACCAAAATGGACATTTGAGAAATGCAGCATATATTCATGTATATAATCATTTATGGTGCTTTACATTGCATCTACTTTCTGAATTTCTTTTCTGCTTTTATTATATGGTTTACAATGTCTCATTGCTAGACTGGTATAATGCATGTGGCTGGACTGGAACATATTGTGAGAGTAAACCTAGATACTGAGAGCATAAGGTATGCTAAGAATCCTGCAGAAGGGTGTGGAGTTGCAATTACCAGTTTCTAGATCAGGTATATATAATAACTAGCTGTTGTTTATTTATTTATTTTTTTTATGTATTTTATTTTTTATTTATTTTTTTTATTTTATTTTATTTTATTTTACATTTGTTTACCGGGAAAGTCCGACTGGACGCAGGTCCATTTTCAGTGGAGGCCCGGGGAGAAAAGCTCCACATTACAATACATTACATGAGAGTAAAAAGAAGTAGAACATACATACATATGGCATATATACACATCAGGACAACATGCTGGTGATTAACAAACATACATATAGCATATATACACACGACAGGACATCATGCTAGTGATTAACATTTCTTACAGTAGACAATCAGAGGTACATTTTTTTTTTCTTTTACAGTTATAAGTTTTGTAAGGTAAATGTACATGGGTTTGGAAGCTTTCAGGGGAGAAACTGTTTATACATAGCTGTACCCTGACAAATTCTCTTGGTAAGGATTAGCCTGGTGGGTGGCATGAGTATAGCCAGTTACTTAGATAGTGGGTTTTCAGGAGTTTTTTGAATTGACTAAAGGACGTGGTATAAGTTATTTGGCTTGGTAGTGTGTTCCAGGTTTTGGCAATGGTGTTGGCAAAGAGGGACTTACCAGCTTCGTTTTTATGTTTGATGACAGCTATGAGGTTCTGGTTACTAGATCTTAAGGGTCTAGAGGGAATGTGGGGCTGAATTAAGTGCTGAAGTGTGGGAGTTATCTCAGGAAGGTAGTAGAGTTTGTGCGCTATAGAGAGTTGATTGAGTAGAAGTATATGAGGCAACTCAAGCCAGTTGAGTTGCTTAAAGGATAGACCGTGGTGGAACCTATATGAGACTTCAGTAGCAAACTTGGCAATCTTGTTGTAGCAAGATTCCATTTTATTTAGATCAGTTTGGTGGCGATTGGTCAAGATGGGAGAGGCATAGAGGTGGGTGGATAGAAGATGAGTCCTTGCGATGGTTACTTTGGTGCGTTTTGTCATAAACTGCTTGTTCCTGTAGAGGAGACCAAGTTTTTTATTAACTTTCTTAATGGTTTGTGCTATGTGGATGTCGAAAGTCAGGTTAGTGTCTATTTCTACGTCTAGCAGTTTAGTGTGTGTGGTTGGACTGATCTGAATGTTTTCTTTGGAGCTAATGGTGAAATTATTATTTAGGGGAGTACCTATGCCAGGGCTGAAAATAATTAGTTTGTTTTTTTGGGATTAAGAAGAAGTTTGATGTTAGCGAACTAAGTTTTGGCTAGGATGACGTTATTTTGGGTAAGGGTTTGCAGTTCACTAAGGGTAGGGGCAGCACATATGAGGGTGGTGTCATCTGCATATTGTACTACTGAGGCAGTGGGAGAGGATGAAGAGATCTGATTTGTAAATAGAGAGAACAGCAATGAGGCAAGGATGGATCCTTGAGGGACTACTATGGTTACTGGTAACAAGGGGGGCAACTGGTCCTGCCACAGGACTGCTTTCTGATGGGCAGATAAGTAGCTGTTGAACCATGATATAGAGGAGGGACTTATATTTAGGGTGGATAGGGTATCAAGAAGCAGACTGTGGTTTACCATGTCAAAGGCTTTTGATAGTTCTAAGAATATGGAAAAAACAAATAGACCCTTGTTTCTGTGGTGGTTAACTATGTTGGTGAATGATAGTAGTGCTGTTGTGGTGCTATGGGAAGGTCTAAAGCCATGCTGGGATATGGAGAGTAGGTTGTTATTCTGGAGGTACTGTATTAGTTGAGTATGAACAACTCTTTCTAATATTTTGGATAAGGGTGATAGGATTGCTACTGGGCGATAGTTGGTGAGCTCTAAGGCATTGCCTCCTTTGTTCAGTGGAATTATATATGATGTTTTCCATGAGGTGGGGACTTTGCATTCTGAGAGAGATCTGTTTATGAGAATAGAGAAAGGATAAGCTATAGCTTCAGCTGAGATCCGAAGGAAGTCTGCTGGCAGCTTATCACCTGCTAGAGTGGTTGGTTTAAGTTTACCAAGGAGTTTAGATATTAATTTGGTGGATACAGAGTGGAGGTGAAAACTGGGGCTATTGTTTTGTATATTGGGGTGGGTTGGGGTAATTATTGGTGTGGGGCTGCTAGTACTATTTTTTGGGCATTGGCAAGGGTCTGGACTGTTTTGGTAAAGAATTTGTTAAACTGAGTAGGAATGTTTTCATGGTTATTTGGAAGCACAGGGGTTGGAGTTGTGGACTTTCCTGGTTGCAGTATACCATTTGGTTCATCAAGCTACTCTGAAATGGACAACTCATTTCTATTATTCTTCGGAGGAGTTATCCTCCTGTTACAGAAATAGGAACCTGAAAAAACAGTAAAAGGATAGAATTGTACTGCAGTCTAAAGAAGCGTACAAAGCCTCGATAAGGAATAGGAGAGAAAACAGAAGGAACCATATGAGAGGAGCCCTGGGTAAGTCATAACAGACAATACCAAGTCAGCATCATGAAGTAATAGGGGGGTAAAAGATGCTGATATGCACTTAGATGTTATCTAAGCAAGCATTTAATGCATTAAATACATTAACCACATTTACAAATATTAAATGTCATAACCGGTTACTGTCAATAACTTAGTCTGCAGAGGAACTGCTGTGCATGCATACATACATATATACATACAAATATTTCAAGTGTGGGCATTAATGCCCTTCTAGGCAGCCAATATACCAAAACAGTTGTTCCAATAGTAAGTGTTCAGGCTGTTCTTAAAAATATTCAAACTAGTGCTTGTTTTAATGTAGTTTGGTAGTCTGTTCCATGCATCAGCTGCTCTCTCAGAGAACCAATTAATAACATTTCTCATTCCTATAGAATCTTCTACATAGGTTGTCTGATGATTCTCTATTACTTTTTGATAACTGCAAACATTCCCAGATATAGCTGTTTCTAAATACCCTATATACCTGAATAAGATCTCCTCTTAAATATCTACAAGAGACACTGGACAAGTTCAAATATTTAGTCTTTCATAATAGCTTAAATTTGCACATTCATGGATACCCTTGGTATATTTTCACTGTACTCTTTCCAGTTTACTCATGCTTGTTTTCTTATAAAGTTTCCATATTGTTATTCCGTACTCAAGTTTGGGTCTAATGTAATTAACAAATGATGACTACATCATTTCTGATTTCCTAGACTTTATAAATCTTTTACACAAACTATAGTTCTGTAACTATATTAATCACTTGGTTGATTATGATTACAGAACTCAGAGCTGGCTCTACCCATATACCCAGAGCCTTAAATGAATCTACAGTTTCAATCACTGTGTGCTGTATTAAATATTCACTTTTCAATTTAAGTCTACCAAATCTTATATGCTTAGTTTTTTCATGTATTTATCAGCATATTATTCTCCTGTGTCCAAATGGTTAATTTAGTCAAGTTCTTTTGCAGACATGCCCTATCTGTAACACATATAAACAATTTACCCAGTTTCAGGTAATCTACATACAGACTGTAGAACACCTTAGATGCAAAGGATATGTTTGAAAGATGCAATCTAAACAAGTAAGGGCCTAGGACATAGCCCTGTGGGACTCCCTGTCAGTAACCAAGAATTTCATCTGTCCAGTTGCTTTATGATACTTGCCATGTGCTATTTGTAAGCCATGCAGTTATCCATCTTAGCAAGATTCAATCAATACTTATTTGTTCTAATTTATTCATCGGTGTTTTGTGCATGTCCCTGTCAAATACTGAAGTAAAATCTATATAAATTGCATCACTGCAATTTATCATTCATAGTTGTTATTATATTGATATAGAGCATCATGTTACAGGTGGAACTAGATCTAGACCTCAATAATGAAACAGCGTTTGCAGACATAAATCTTTACCTGTAGAATTTCTTCCCACTGAA